>NW_027442435.1:0-118456 GCF_048569485.1 Anomaloglossus baeobatrachus | reverse complement strand
AAACTATAACAGATGCAAGCTTGTCCTGTTTGGTGGAGATGATATTTAATAAAATAAGTAGAAATCCACTAAAAGTTTTGTTTGGTTATCTTGCAATCCCGAGATAATCGTCTCCATGCTCCAAATCCATTTTAAAGCCATTTTTAAGGCATTTCGCGCATACATGAAATGAACACATTTTTCTCCAAAACTATAACAGATGCAAGCTTGTCCTGTTTGGTGGAGATGATATTTAATAAAATAAGTAGAAATCCACTAAAAGTTTTGTTTGGTTATCTTGCAATCCCGAGATAATCGTCTCCATGCTCCAAATCCATTTTAAAGCCATTTTTAAGGCATTTCGCGCATACATGAAATGAACACATTTTTCTCCAAAACTATAACAGATGCAAGCTTGTCCTGTTTGGTGGAGATGATATTTAATAAAATAAGTAGAAATCCACTAAAAGTTTTGTTTGGTTATCTTGCAATCCCGAGATAATCGTCTCCATGCTCCAAATCCATTTTAAAGCCATTTTTAAGGCATTTCGCGCATACATGAAATGAACACATTTTTCTCCAAAACTATAACAGATGCAAGCTTGTCCTGTTTGGTGGAGATGATATTTAATAAAATAAGTAGAAATCCACTAAAAGTTTTGTTTGGTTATCTTGCAATCCCGAGATAATCGTCTCCATGCTCCAAATCCATTTTAAAGCCATTTTTAAGGCATTTCGCGCATACATGAAATGAACACATTTTTCTCCAAAACTATAACAGATGCAAGCTTGTCCTGTTTGGTGGAGATGATATTTAATAAAATAAGTAGAAATCCACTAAAAGTTTTGTTTGGTTATCTTGCAATCCCGAGATAATCGTCTCCATGCTCCAAATCCATTTTAAAGCCATTTTTAAGGCATTTCGCGCATACATGAAATGAACACATTTTTCTCCAAAACTATAACAGATGCAAGCTTGTCCTGTTTGGTGGAGATGATATTTAATAAAATAAGTAGAAATCCACTAAAAGTTTTGTTTGGTTATCTTGCAATCCCGAGATAATCGTCTCCATGCTCCAAATCCATTTTAAAGCCATTTTTAAGGCATTTCGCGCATACATGAAATGAACACATTTTTCTCCAAAACTATAACAGATGCAAGCTTGTCCTGTTTGGTGGAGATGATATTTAATAAAATAAGTAGAAATCCACTAAAAGTTTTGTTTGGTTATCTTGCAATCCCGAGATAATCGTCTCCATGCTCCAAATCCATTTTAAAGCCATTTTTAAGGCATTTCGCGCATACATGAAATGAACACATTTTTCTCCAAAACTATAACAGATGCAAGCTTGTCCTGTTTGGTGGAGATGATATTTAATAAAATAAGTAGAAATCCACTAAAAGTTTTGTTTGGTTATCTTGCAATCCCGAGATAATCGTCTCCATGCTCCAAATCCATTTTAAAGCCATTTTTAAGGCATTTCGCGCATACATGAAATGAACACATTTTTCTCCAAAACTATAACAGATGCAAGCTTGTCCTGTTTGGTGGAGATGATATTTAATAAAATAAGTAGAAATCCACTAAAAGTTTTGTTTGGTTATCTTGCAATCCCGAGATAATCGTCTCCATGCTCCAAATCCATTTTAAAGCCATTTTTAAGGCATTTCGCGCATACATGAAATGAACACATTTTTCTCCAAAACTATAACAGATGCAAGCTTGTCCTGTTTGGTGGAGATGATATTTAATAAAATAAGTAGAAATCCACTAAAAGTTTTGTTTGGTTATCTTGCAATCCCGAGATAATCGTCTCCATGCTCCAAATCCATTTTAAAGCCATTTTTAAGGCATTTCGCGCATACATGAAATGAACACATTTTTCTCCAAAACTATAACAGATGCAAGCTTGTCCTGTTTGGTGGAGATGATATTTAATAAAATAAGTAGAAATCCACTAAAAGTTTTGTTTGGTTATCTTGCAATCCCGAGATAATCGTCTCCATGCTCCAAATCCATTTTAAAGCCATTTTTAAGGCATTTCGCGCATACATGAAATGAACACATTTTTCTCCAAAACTATAACAGATGCAAGCTTGTCCTGTTTGGTGGAGATGATATTTAATAAAATAAGTAGAAATCCACTAAAAGTTTTGTTTGGTTATCTTGCAATCCCGAGATAATCGTCTCCATGCTCCAAATCCATTTTAAAGCCATTTTTAAGGCATTTCGCGCATACATGAAATGAACACATTTTTCTCCAAAACTATAACAGATGCAAGCTTGTCCTGTTTGGTGGAGATGATATTTAATAAAATAAGTAGAAATCCACTAAAAGTTTTGTTTGGTTATCTTGCAATCCCGAGATAATCGTCTCCATGCTCCAAATCCATTTTAAAGCCATTTTTAAGGCATTTCGCGCATACATGAAATGAACACATTTTTCTCCAAAACTATAACAGATGCAAGCTTGTCCTGTTTGGTGGAGATGATATTTAATAAAATAAGTAGAAATCCACTAAAAGTTTTGTTTGGTTATCTTGCAATCCCGAGATAATCGTCTCCATGCTCCAAATCCATTTTAAAGCCATTTTTAAGGCATTTCGCGCATACATGAAATGAACACATTTTTCTCCAAAACTATAACAGATGCAAGCTTGTCCTGTTTGGTGGAGATGATATTTAATAAAATAAGTAGAAATCCACTAAAAGTTTTGTTTGGTTATCTTGCAATCCCGAGATAATCGTCTCCATGCTCCAAATCCATTTTAAAGCCATTTTTAAGGCATTTCGCGCATACATGAAATGAACACATTTTTCTCCAAAACTATAACAGATGCAAGCTTGTCCTGTTTGGTGGAGATGATATTTAATAAAATAAGTAGAAATCCACTAAAAGTTTTGTTTGGTTATCTTGCAATCCCGAGATAATCGTCTCCATGCTCCAAATCCATTTTAAAGCCATTTTTAAGGCATTTCGCGCATACATGAAATGAACACATTTTTCTCCAAAACTATAACAGATGCAAGCTTGTCCTGTTTGGTGGAGATGATATTTAATAAAATAAGTAGAAATCCACTAAAAGTTTTGTTTGGTTATCTTGCAATCCCGAGATAATCGTCTCCATGCTCCAAATCCATTTTAAAGCCATTTTTAAGGCATTTCGCGCATACATGAAATGAACACATTTTTCTCCAAAACTATAACAGATGCAAGCTTGTCCTGTTTGGTGGAGATGATATTTAATAAAATAAGTAGAAATCCACTAAAAGTTTTGTTTGGTTATCTTGCAATCCCGAGATAATCGTCTCCATGCTCCAAATCCATTTTAAAGCCATTTTTAAGGCATTTCGCGCATACATGAAATGAACACATTTTTCTCCAAAACTATAACAGATGCAAGCTTGTCCTGTTTGGTGGAGATGATATTTAATAAAATAAGTAGAAATCCACTAAAAGTTTTGTTTGGTTATCTTGCAATCCCGAGATAATCGTCTCCATGCTCCAAATCCATTTTAAAGCCATTTTTAAGGCATTTCGCGCATACATGAAATGAACACATTTTTCTCCAAAACTATAACAGATGCAAGCTTGTCCTGTTTGGTGGAGATGATATTTAATAAAATAAGTAGAAATCCACTAAAAGTTTTGTTTGGTTATCTTGCAATCCCGAGATAATCGTCTCCATGCTCCAAATCCATTTTAAAGCCATTTTTAAGGCATTTCGCGCATACATGAAATGAACACATTTTTCTCCAAAACTATAACAGATGCAAGCTTGTCCTGTTTGGTGGAGATGATATTTAATAAAATAAGTAGAAATCCACTAAAAGTTTTGTTTGGTTATCTTGCAATCCCGAGATAATCGTCTCCATGCTCCAAATCCATTTTAAAGCCATTTTTAAGGCATTTCGCGCATACATGAAATGAACACATTTTTCTCCAAAACTATAACAGATGCAAGCTTGTCCTGTTTGGTGGAGATGATATTTAATAAAATAAGTAGAAATCCACTAAAAGTTTTGTTTGGTTATCTTGCAATCCCGAGATAATCGTCTCCATGCTCCAAATCCATTTTAAAGCCATTTTTAAGGCATTTCGCGCATACATGAAATGAACACATTTTTCTCCAAAACTATAACAGATGCAAGCTTGTCCTGTTTGGTGGAGATGATATTTAATAAAATAAGTAGAAATCCACTAAAAGTTTTGTTTGGTTATCTTGCAATCCCGAGATAATCGTCTCCATGCTCCAAATCCATTTTAAAGCCATTTTTAAGGCATTTCGCGCATACATGAAATGAACACATTTTTCTCCAAAACTATAACAGATGCAAGCTTGTCCTGTTTGGTGGAGATGATATTTAATAAAATAAGTAGAAATCCACTAAAAGTTTTGTTTGGTTATCTTGCAATCCCGAGATAATCGTCTCCATGCTCCAAATCCATTTTAAAGCCATTTTTAAGGCATTTCGCGCATACATGAAATGAACACATTTTTCTCCAAAACTATAACAGATGCAAGCTTGTCCTGTTTGGTGGAGATGATATTTAATAAAATAAGTAGAAATCCACTAAAAGTTTTGTTTGGTTATCTTGCAATCCCGAGATAATCGTCTCCATGCTCCAAATCCATTTTAAAGCCATTTTTAAGGCATTTCGCGCATACATGAAATGAACACATTTTTCTCCAAAACTATAACAGATGCAAGCTTGTCCTGTTTGGTGGAGATGATATTTAATAAAATAAGTAGAAATCCACTAAAAGTTTTGTTTGGTTATCTTGCAATCCCGAGATAATCGTCTCCATGCTCCAAATCCATTTTAAAGCCATTTTTAAGGCATTTCGCGCATACATGAAATGAACACATTTTTCTCCAAAACTATAACAGATGCAAGCTTGTCCTGTTTGGTGGAGATGATATTTAATAAAATAAGTAGAAATCCACTAAAAGTTTTGTTTGGTTATCTTGCAATCCCGAGATAATCGTCTCCATGCTCCAAATCCATTTTAAAGCCATTTTTAAGGCATTTCGCGCATACATGAAATGAACACATTTTTCTCCAAAACTATAACAGATGCAAGCTTGTCCTGTTTGGTGGAGATGATATTTAATAAAATAAGTAGAAATCCACTAAAAGTTTTGTTTGGTTATCTTGCAATCCCGAGATAATCGTCTCCATGCTCCAAATCCATTTTAAAGCCATTTTTAAGGCATTTCGCGCATACATGAAATGAACACATTTTTCTCCAAAACTATAACAGATGCAAGCTTGTCCTGTTTGGTGGAGATGATATTTAATAAAATAAGTAGAAATCCACTAAAAGTTTTGTTTGGTTATCTTGCAATCCCGAGATAATCGTCTCCATGCTCCAAATCCATTTTAAAGCCATTTTTAAGGCATTTCGCGCATACATGAAATGAACACATTTTTCTCCAAAACTATAACAGATGCAAGCTTGTCCTGTTTGGTGGAGATGATATTTAATAAAATAAGTAGAAATCCACTAAAAGTTTTGTTTGGTTATCTTGCAATCCCGAGATAATCGTCTCCATGCTCCAAATCCATTTTAAAGCCATTTTTAAGGCATTTCGCGCATACATGAAATGAACACATTTTTCTCCAAAACTATAACAGATGCAAGCTTGTCCTGTTTGGTGGAGATGATATTTAATAAAATAAGTAGAAATCCACTAAAAGTTTTGTTTGGTTATCTTGCAATCCCGAGATAATCGTCTCCATGCTCCAAATCCATTTTAAAGCCATTTTTAAGGCATTTCGCGCATACATGAAATGAACACATTTTTCTCCAAAACTATAACAGATGCAAGCTTGTCCTGTTTGGTGGAGATGATATTTAATAAAATAAGTAGAAATCCACTAAAAGTTTTGTTTGGTTATCTTGCAATCCCGAGATAATCGTC
The DNA here is from genome assembly GCF_048569485.1 of Anomaloglossus baeobatrachus. Lineage (NCBI taxonomy): Eukaryota > Metazoa > Chordata > Amphibia > Anura > Aromobatidae > Anomaloglossus > Anomaloglossus baeobatrachus. Next base: position 112,547 of record NW_027442435.1, on the reverse strand, counting down.
TCCATGCTCCAAATCCATTTTAAAGCCATTTTTAAGGCATTTCGCGCATACATGAAATGAACACATTTTTCTCCAAAACTATAACAGATGCAAGCTTGTCCTGTTTGGTGGAGATGATATTTAATAAAATAAGTAGAAATCCACTAAAAGTTTTGTTTGGTTATCTTGCAATCCCGAGATAATCGTCTCCATGCTCCAAATCCATTTTAAAGCCATTTTTAAGGCATTTCGCGCATACATGAAATGAACACATTTTTCTCCAAAACTATAACAGATGCAAGCTTGTCCTGTTTGGTGGAGATGATATTTAATAAAATAAGTAGAAATCCACTAAAAGTTTTGTTTGGTTATCTTGCAATCCCGAGATAATCGTCTCCATGCTCCAAATCCATTTTAAAGCCATTTTTAAGGCATTTCGCGCATACATGAAATGAACACATTTTTCTCCAAAACTATAACAGATGCAAGCTTGTCCTGTTTGGTGGAGATGATATTTAATAAAATAAGTAGAAATCCACTAAAAGTTTTGTTTGGTTATCTTGCAATCCCGAGATAATCGTCTCCATGCTCCAAATCCATTTTAAAGCCATTTTTAAGGCATTTCGCGCATACATGAAATGAACACATTTTTCTCCAAAACTATAACAGATGCAAGCTTGTCCTGTTTGGTGGAGATGATATTTAATAAAATAAGTAGAAATCCACTAAAAGTTTTGTTTGGTTATCTTGCAATCCCGAGATAATCGTCTCCATGCTCCAAATCCATTTTAAAGCCATTTTTAAGGCATTTCGCGCATACATGAAATGAACACATTTTTCTCCAAAACTATAACAGATGCAAGCTTGTCCTGTTTGGTGGAGATGATATTTAATAAAATAAGTAGAAATCCACTAAAAGTTTTGTTTGGTTATCTTGCAATCCCGAGATAATCGTCTCCATGCTCCAAATCCATTTTAAAGCCATTTTTAAGGCATTTCGCGCATACATGAAATGAACACATTTTTCTCCAAAACTATAACAGATGCAAGCTTGTCCTGTTTGGTGGAGATGATATTTAATAAAATAAGTAGAAATCCACTAAAAGTTTTGTTTGGTTATCTTGCAATCCCGAGATAATCGTCTCCATGCTCCAAATCCATTTTAAAGCCATTTTTAAGGCATTTCGCGCATACATGAAATGAACACATTTTTCTCCAAAACTATAACAGATGCAAGCTTGTCCTGTTTGGTGGAGATGATATTTAATAAAATAAGTAGAAATCCACTAAAAGTTTTGTTTGGTTATCTTGCAATCCCGAGATAATCGTCTCCATGCTCCAAATCCATTTTAAAGCCATTTTTAAGGCATTTCGCGCATACATGAAATGAACACATTTTTCTCCAAAACTATAACAGATGCAAGCTTGTCCTGTTTGGTGGAGATGATATTTAATAAAATAAGTAGAAATCCACTAAAAGTTTTGTTTGGTTATCTTGCAATCCCGAGATAATCGTCTCCATGCTCCAAATCCATTTTAAAGCCATTTTTAAGGCATTTCGCGCATACATGAAATGAACACATTTTTCTCCAAAACTATAACAGATGCAAGCTTGTCCTGTTTGGTGGAGATGATATTTAATAAAATAAGTAGAAATCCACTAAAAGTTTTGTTTGGTTATCTTGCAATCCCGAGATAATCGTCTCCATGCTCCAAATCCATTTTAAAGCCATTTTTAAGGCATTTCGCGCATACATGAAATGAACACATTTTTCTCCAAAACTATAACAGATGCAAGCTTGTCCTGTTTGGTGGAGATGATATTTAATAAAATAAGTAGAAATCCACTAAAAGTTTTGTTTGGTTATCTTGCAATCCCGAGATAATCGTCTCCATGCTCCAAATCCATTTTAAAGCCATTTTTAAGGCATTTCGCGCATACATGAAATGAACACATTTTTCTCCAAAACTATAACAGATGCAAGCTTGTCCTGTTTGGTGGAGATGATATTTAATAAAATAAGTAGAAATCCACTAAAAGTTTTGTTTGGTTATCTTGCAATCCCGAGATAATCGTCTCCATGCTCCAAATCCATTTTAAAGCCATTTTTAAGGCATTTCGCGCATACATGAAATGAACACATTTTTCTCCAAAACTATAACAGATGCAAGCTTGTCCTGTTTGGTGGAGATGATATTTAATAAAATAAGTAGAAATCCACTAAAAGTTTTGTTTGGTTATCTTGCAATCCCGAGATAATCGTCTCCATGCTCCAAATCCATTTTAAAGCCATTTTTAAGGCATTTCGCGCATACATGAAATGAACACATTTTTCTCCAAAACTATAACAGATGCAAGCTTGTCCTGTTTGGTGGAGATGATATTTAATAAAATAAGTAGAAATCCACTAAAAGTTTTGTTTGGTTATCTTGCAATCCCGAGATAATCGTCTCCATGCTCCAAATCCATTTTAAAGCCATTTTTAAGGCATTTCGCGCATACATGAAATGAACACATTTTTCTCCAAAACTATAACAGATGCAAGCTTGTCCTGTTTGGTGGAGATGATATTTAATAAAATAAGTAGAAATCCACTAAAAGTTTTGTTTGGTTATCTTGCAATCCCGAGATAATCGTCTCCATGCTCCAAATCCATTTTAAAGCCATTTTTAAGGCATTTCGCGCATACATGAAATGAACACATTTTTCTCCAAAACTATAACAGATGCAAGCTTGTCCTGTTTGGTGGAGATGATATTTAATAAAATAAGTAGAAATCCACTAAAAGTTTTGTTTGGTTATCTTGCAATCCCGAGATAATCGTCTCCATGCTCCAAATCCATTTTAAAGCCATTTTTAAGGCATTTCGCGCATACATGAAATGAACACATTTTTCTCCAAAACTATAACAGATGCAAGCTTGTCCTGTTTGGTGGAGATGATATTTAATAAAATAAGTAGAAATCCACTAAAAGTTTTGTTTGGTTATCTTGCAATCCCGAGATAATCGTCTCCATGCTCCAAATCCATTTTAAAGCCATTTTTAAGGCATTTCGCGCATACATGAAATGAACACATTTTTCTCCAAAACTATAACAGATGCAAGCTTGTCCTGTTTGGTGGAGATGATATTTAATAAAATAAGTAGAAATCCACTAAAAGTTTTGTTTGGTTATCTTGCAATCCCGAGATAATCGTCTCCATGCTCCAAATCCATTTTAAAGCCATTTTTAAGGCATTTCGCGCATACATGAAATGAACACATTTTTCTCCAAAACTATAACAGATGCAAGCTTGTCCTGTTTGGTGGAGATGATATTTAATAAAATAAGTAGAAATCCACTAAAAGTTTTGTTTGGTTATCTTGCAATCCCGAGATAATCGTCTCCATGCTCCAAATCCATTTTAAAGCCATTTTTAAGGCATTTCGCGCATACATGAAATGAACACATTTTTCTCCAAAACTATAACAGATGCAAGCTTGTCCTGTTTGGTGGAGATGATATTTAATAAAATAAGTAGAAATCCACTAAAAGTTTTGTTTGGTTATCTTGCAATCCCGAGATAATCGTCTCCATGCTCCAAATCCATTTTAAAGCCATTTTTAAGGCATTTCGCGCATACATGAAATGAACACATTTTTCTCCAAAACTATAACAGATGCAAGCTTGTCCTGTTTGGTGGAGATGATATTTAATAAAATAAGTAGAAATCCACTAAAAGTTTTGTTTGGTTATCTTGCAATCCCGAGATAATCGTCTCCATGCTCCAAATCCATTTTAAAGCCATTTTTAAGGCATTTCGCGCATACATGAAATGAACACATTTTTCTCCAAAACTATAACAGATGCAAGCTTGTCCTGTTTGGTGGAGATGATATTTAATAAAATAAGTAGAAATCCACTAAAAGTTTTGTTTGGTTATCTTGCAATCCCGAGATAATCGTCTCCATGCTCCAAATCCATTTTAAAGCCATTTTTAAGGCATTTCGCGCATACATGAAATGAACACATTTTTCTCCAAAACTATAACAGATGCAAGCTTGTCCTGTTTGGTGGAGATGATATTTAATAAAATAAGTAGAAATCCACTAAAAGTTTTGTTTGGTTATCTTGCAATCCCGAGATAATCGTCTCCATGCTCCAAATCTATTTTAAAGCCATTTTTAAGGCATTTCGCGCATACATGAAATGAACACATTTTTCTCCAAAACTATAACAGATGCAAGCTTGTCCTGTTTGGTGGAGATGATATTTAATAAAATAAGTAGAAATCCAGTAAAAGTTTTGTTTGGTTATCTTGCAATCCCGAGATAATCGTCTCCATGCTCCAAATCCATTTTAAAGCCATTTTTAAGGCATTTCGCGCATACATGAAATGAACACATTTTTCTCCAAAACTATAACAGATGCAAGCTTGTCCTGTTTGGTGGAGATGATATTTAATAAAATAAGTAGAAATCCACTAAAAGTTTTGTTTGGTTATCTTGCAATCCCGAGATAATCGTCTCCATGCTCCAAATCCATTTTAAAGCCATTTTTAAGGCATTTCGCGCATACATGAAATGAACACATTTTTCTCCAAAACTATAACAGATGCAAGCTTGTCCTGTTTGGTGGAGATGATATTTAATAAAATAAGTAGAAATCCACTAAAAGTTTTGTTTGGTTATCTTGCAATCCCGAGATAATCGTCTCCATGCTCCAAATCCATTTTAAAGCCATTTTTAAGGCATTTCGCGCATACATGAAATGAACACATTTTTCTCCAAAACTATAACAGATGCAAGCTTGTCCTGTTTGGTGGAGATGATATTTAATAAAATAAGTAGAAATCCACTAAAAGTTTTGTTTGGTTATCTTGCAATCCCGAGATAATCGTCTCCATGCTCCAAATCCATTTTAAAGCCATTTTTAAGGCATTTCGCGCATACATGAAATGAACACATTTTTCTCCAAAACTATAACAGATGCAAGCTTGTCCTGTTTGGTGGAGATGATATTTAATAAAATAAGTAGAAATCCACTAAAAGTTTTGTTTGGTTATCTTGCAATCCCGAGATAATCGTCTCCATGCTCCAAATCCATTTTAAAGCCATTTTTAAGGCATTTCGCGCATACATGAAATGAACACATTTTTCTCCAAAACTATAACAGATGCAAGCTTGTCCTGTTTGGTGGAGATGATATTTAATAAAATAAGTAGAAATCCACTAAAAGTTTTGTTTGGTTATCTTGCAATCCCGAGATAATCGTCTCCATGCTCCAAATCCATTTTAAAGCCATTTTTAAGGCATTTCGCGCATACATGAAATGAACACATTTTTCTCCAAAACTATAACAGATGCAAGCTTGTCCTGTTTGGTGGAGATGATATTTAATAAAATAAGTAGAAATCCACTAAAAGTTTTGTTTGGTTATCTTGCAATCCCGAGATAATCGTCTCCATGCTCCAAATCCATTTTAAAGCCATTTTTAAGGCATTTCGCGCATACATGAAATGAACACATTTTTCTCCAAAACTATAACAGATGCAAGCTTGTCCTGTTTGGTGGAGATGATATTTAATAAAATAAGTAGAAATCCACTAAAAGTTTTGTTTGGTTATCTTGCAATCCCGAGATAATCGTCTCCATGCTCCAAATCCATTTTAAAGCCATTTTTAAGGCATTTCGCGCATACATGAAATGAACACATTTTTCTCCAAAACTATAACAGATGCAAGCTTGTCCTGTTTGGTGGAGATGATATTTAATAAAATAAGTAGAAATCCACTAAAAGTTTTGTTTGGTTATCTTGCAATCCCGAGATAATCGTCTCCATGCTCCAAATCCATTTTAAAGCCATTTTTAAGGCATTTCGCGCATACATGAAATGAACACATTTTTCTCCAAAACTATAACAGATGCAAGCTTGTCCTGTTTGGTGGAGATGATATTTAATAAAATAAGTAGAAATCCACTAAAAGTTTTGTTTGGTTATCTTGCAATCCCGAGATAATCGTCTCCATGCTCCAAATCCATGGATAGAGACGTGCATGAGGGCCTCAAAACATTAAGTGTCCATTGTCAGGAAGTGGGTCTTTTGTAGTATAGCCCTTTGGCAGGGCAGCCAAAAATTGGGAGGCTCCACGTTGTCCCTGGATAGAGACGTGCATGAGGGCCTCAAAACATTAAGTGTCCATTGTCAGGAAGTGGGTGTATTATAGTATAGCCCTTAGGCAGGGCAGCCAAAAATTGGGAGGCTCCACGTTGTCCCTGGATAGAGACGTGCATGAGGGCCTCAAAACATTAAGTGTCCATTGTCAGGAAGTGGGTCTTTTGTAGTATAGCCCTTTGGCAGGGCAGCCAAAAATTGGGAGGCTCCACGTTGTCCCTGGATAGAGACGTGCATGAGGGCCTCAAAACATTAAGTGTCCATTGTCAGGAAGTGGGTGTATTATAGTATAGCCCTTTGGCAGGGCAGCCAAAAATTGGGAGGCTCCACGTTGTCCCTGCATAGAGACGTGCATGAGGGCCTCAAAACATTGTTCCCATTGCAAAGGAGCGGGTCTCCTGTCGTTGTAATGTCCATTCTGCAAAGAATGGGCGAAAAAATTTACCACTGGGGGTATACCTGAAACAAAGGCCTAACTCTTGTAACGGTCATCATGGTGGCGCATGAGGAGAAGGAGGAGCAGTCCAGCGATTATCCAAAGTCCAGAAGTGTGTACCCATGGGTGACTGGAGGTACATGGCAAATTCCCGTTACAAACTTTAAATTCCGCTCTCATTTGCTGGTGGTGTGGTGAAGTGTGGCCCAATCCAACCCTTGTTCATCTTGATCAGAGTCAGCCTGTCAGCATTTTCAGTTGACAGGCGGGTGCGTTTATCTGTAATGATTCCACCTGCGGCACTAAAAACACGCTCTGACAAAACGCTAGCGGCAGGGCAGGCCAGGACTTCCAAGGCGTAGAGAGCCAATTCATGCCACGTGTCCACCTTGGATACCCAATAATTGTAAGGCACAGAGGAATGTCGGAGTACAGTTGTTCGATCTGCAAGGTACTCCTTGAGCATCTGGGCAAACTTAGGATTTCTTGTGGCACTACCCCGCACCTCAGGGGCTGTGGTACGTGAGGGGCTGAGAAAACTGTCCCACATCTTAAAGACTGTTCCCCTACCTCTGGCGGATTGGACTTGTGCCTCTCTCGGCTGTACGCCTTGGTTGTCCACTGATTCCTGACCTATGCCGCTAGCGTTTTGTGAGGGGAATGCTTTGCCTACTTCCGTGACTATGGCCTTCCGGAACTGCTGCATTTTGGTTGACCTCTCCGCCTCGGGAATAAGAGACATAAAGTTCTCCTTGTAGCGTGGGTCTAACAGTGTTACCAACCAGTAATGATTGTCGGCCAAGATGTTCTTAACGCGAGGGTCACGAGACAGGCAGCTTACCATAAAGTCAGCCATGTGCGCCAGACTCTTAACAGCCAGGACTTCAGTAGCCTGACCAACACGTTGACTGAACATGCTGTCCTCCTCCTCCTCCTCCTCCTCCTCCTCATCTACCCTGTCCTCTGGCCAGCCACGCTGAACCGAGGATATGACTGGTGTGCATGTCATATCCTCAATTTGGCCGGAGATTTGCTCCATGTCTTCATCCTCCTCCTCGTCATAGTCCTCCACGGCACGTTGTGATGAGACGAGGCTGGGCTGTGTGTTATCACCCACACCCACTACTGTTTCTTGCTGCAACTCATCGCGCTCCGCCTGCAATGCATCATGTTTGGTTTTGAGCAGAGACCGTTTTAGAAGGCAGAGTAGCGGTATGGTGACGCTAATAATGGCGTCATCTTATACCTTTATGATGTTATTGTTTATTCTAAAGCAAACAAGATTTTAGGGTGTATAAAAAGGGAGATTAGATCCGGTGATCCCAACGTATTGTTAACCCTCTATAAATCACTTGTAAGGCCACATCTGGAATATGGGGTAAAGTCCTGAGCAGGTTGATAACCATTGGTTTGAGCATGGTAGGGTGTAGTGCGCATCTTCCTGCATCCGCCATAACCTTCCCTTAGGATATACTGTGCCCTTATCAGATTGGTTGTACAAGGTTGCTTCTCTTATTGGATGGATTTCAAGCTGCATGGATAATGTTCATTTAAATGATGTGGATAGAAAGACTGAAGATATCTACATGTAGTCTGAAATCCATCATGAATCAATACTATTTTACACAGTCATAAGCAGCCCATGGGCATTCACCTGCATTCAAACCAATAACAGCTCATAGACCAGACAATCCATCTACCACTGGACCAAAGACAGGAAGTTAAATCCACTGCCTGCGGTAACCAACTTAATCCTATAGGCTACTCACACAACAAACCCAACAGAAAGGAAAAAAACATGGCTTCGATTATCCATCCAATGAAAACGCATAACCATTGTGAGCCATTGGACAATGCAATTGGACACTTGGTGACATGGTGCACGGCCCAATGAATCAAGTCTTTACTTCATATTCACGGTTTAAGCCCTTGGGTTCTAATGTGCCCAGAGTACATATCCAGAAAGATTCTCTTTCTTTGAGCTAAACACAAGTCAACAATACATTGTAAGCAGATTCTATTACCAGTCCCACACCATTTTGTGACGCATAATCACACAGTGATCCAATTAACATTCCAAGTCATCGAACATGTCCAAGCCATACGCAGAGGAGGCAATAGAATTAGGAAGCTCAAAGAAAGGGAATCTTTCTGGATATATACTCTGGGCACATTGGAACCCAAAGCCTTAAACCATGAATATGAAGTACAGACTTGATTCATTGGGCCATGCATGGACATAATGGACATAATTCTAATAGGCAGGACAGGTAATAAGGAGCACAAGTTATATGCTAAAATGTGTTGTGTGACAAGACAGACACAGGAAAGGACATGATAACAGGTGTAGGGACCAACAAGGTGAGACAAGGGGTATCAGGATAGGGTCAAGTAGGTATGAATGTAGTAATGGGGCAGGCATAGAGAATTGTATGTGAATGTGAATTACAATAAATCACTAAGGAAAGGAATATGTGAGTGTGTGCCTAATGTAAACTAATATTGTACTGGCAAAATTATAGATGGAAAGGGAGAAGGGGAGGGGGGGAGAGAGGAGGCTGTAATTGACTACAAGGGTATGAGTTATGAGTGATCATAGGGATAGTGTTACATAAGTGGAAATACCTATGGAGGACCGGATGTGTAAGCGCATACCTTATACAAACCTATAGAGTGCTGATGGGTGAGAGTGTGATGTTAGATATAAGACATCCTATAGTGAATAGTGAGCCGTAATCAAGTGCAACAGGGATATTTCACGTGACTATGGGAACCTGGAAGGTAAAGAAAGGGGAGAAAAAACTGTTAGACAAGGTAATCAGACATAATGTAACCAGTTGATCAGACATGATCACCTGGTTTGAGACCCCCTGCCTTACACTATATAGATATCATGTTCATTCCCCATCTATCTTGCTCAGGAGAGCATCTCCCTCCCCCGGCACCAAGAGCAGCTCATACTGAATTGTTACATTGACTAGTAACACTGCACACAGAAATGCACCTTAATATTCCACTGTTAACCCTTTCCTCCTAGCAGTAACACACAACTCCTCACCTTGATATCATGGTGATTTATGGTCAGAATGACTTCAATGCGATCAGTGATTTCTATTCTAGCTCTGCTCACATAGATTTTATATCCACACTCAACTATAGGCCGTTCTTCATATTTTGGGGGCTTTTAGTCAGATATACTAGTTTGTGCCTGTATAGTATTGGTGTAGATGGGAGTGTAGGGCATGGGTTACATGGCACTGTGGTGGAATACTGATGGGAGGTATTGGTGCTGTGTTTGATGCTTCTACTGGGTATTTTCCTACAAATACTGGAACAGCTCACTGCTTAGAATGATCCTTCCCAGCTCTATAATATATTATATATACCCCACAATGCAGGCTCACACACACATTTGTCTCAAGTGTGTTGTAGGGACACAGATACAGTCTTGGTCATGTGACTAAAGGCTACTTTACACACTGCGATATCGGTCCCGATATCGCTAGTGTGGGTACCCGCCCCCATCTGTTGCGCGACACGGGCAAATCGCTGCCCATGCCGCACAACACCGACCAGACCCGTCACACATACTTACCTGCCCGGCGACGTCGCTGTGTCCGGCGAACCGCCTCCTTTCTAAGGGGGCGGTCCGTGCGGCGTCACAGCGACGTCACTGAGCGACCGCCCAATAGCAGCGGAGGGGCGGAGATGAGTGGCCGGAACATCCCGCCCACCTCCTTCCTTCCTCATAGCGGCTGGGAGGCAGGTAAGGAGAGGTTCCTCGTTTCTGCGGTGTCACACGGAGCGATGTGTGCTACCGCAGGAGCGACGAACTACATCGTTACTGCTGCAGTAACGATAATCGAGAATGGAGACCCATGTCACCGATGAGCGATTTTGCACGTTTTTGCAACGATGCAAAATCGCTCATCGGTATCACACGCAGCAACATCGCTAATGCGGCCGGATGTGCGTCACAAATTCCGTGACCCCAACGACTCCGCATTAGCGATGTCGCAGCGTGTAAAGCCCCCTTTAGTGGGAGTGGTGTACAGGGTCTTAGCAGTAAAGAGTATTCCATATTTCTGCCAGATACCCACAGAGATATTGAAATCTGAAAAAAGAGACTTCTGCTCATTGAAGGTAAGAACTGCTCACATAGCGTTCAACTCCACAGCAAACGAGTGCTCTAGCACTGGCATCTCAGCAGGGATATTCCCCTACTACACATGTGTGTCTAGGTCACTGTGACAGTTTACAGGACATAACTCAGGGCACCTAGACAGAAGGCAGAGGGACTACTTTCTATTTCTGGTGTAGAGCTTAGTACAATATATATATATTTATACTATTACATGGGACACATGTACCTTGTATTACCATTATTCGCTGTATATGAACCCCTTTTCTCCGGGCATTATTTGTCTATAGCATTTTTCACGAACCTGAGGCAACTGAGAACCCTTCAGTGAAGGAATTCCACTAACCCTCACAATACCTACCAGGGGCCTCCCTGCAGTAACTCAGGTAGTTGTACCCATTCTCTTTCCGCATTCTATGTGTTCTTCTTCTTTCTTCTTTTTTTTCTTTTTTCTTCTTTTTATTTCTATCATGTAGTTCAGGGGTTTATAGATATATGTCCTGCATCTCATATTTCCTTTAGTGGTGCTTCTTACCCATTCTCATATCATTTACCCTAGTATTTCATGATCCTGAGGCGACTGAGAACCCTTTAATAAAGGAATCCTTTTTCACCTGAATTGTCAAGTGATACTTACCAGTGACTATCACGTAATGTTACAGGTAGTTCCATTTTCTTCCTCTTCTTTCTCTCCTTTCTTCTTTGTCACACGGTCCATTGTGTTATAGCCCACGTGTCATGATAACACTTGTACCATCTTTTCATTTAGATTCCACCTACAATTATTTACCGATTCCAGTTCTGGAATAGGCTTTCATCATCTACTCACTAGAATTCTCAAGTTCATAAGGTACTGAGACATATACATGTTCACACCATTATAAAGAACAAAGTATAAACATTGAGGTTTTTCTCACACCCATGTTCCTGTGTTCTTTGATATGATATGTGTTCATTTCCTTTTGCACAAATAAAGAATTTTCAGCATTCTAAGAGTTCTTTTCTTACGTTATTGATCACTATAGTGTGCCAGAGCTATTTCTATTGAATTGACTCTTATTTTTTCTGAGCACCTGCTATATACACAGTGAGCCAGACATATTCAAGTTTCATTCAGAAGGCAGAGGGAAGCCTTAGCAGCTGAGCCTATATCTTGGCTTGTGAGCATTAGAACAGGCCGGCGATTACAGGGTAACATGAAAAATGTCCAGCTTGCATTATGACTAGAACATGACAATATCCTTTTAAGTACTAACCTATGATGCGTTCCTAAGCAGTTGATGTTATATGTTCTACATTTCATTTTCTGCATACTTTCCAAGTAGTAGAATTTGCTTTGATATAGGCAACTGGATTTTCACAATGAAAAGGCAAAGGATAACGCCCGAAAAAGACGCCATACATTATGTCAGTGCCATCACTGACAAACCTGGATTGACCATGAAATACATCAATCCCCTTAAAGGTGAGTTAAAACAAGTTTTAACTAAATTGCCTTAATATTGTCATGCATTAGAATGACTGTCTTAGGTAATGATAAATATTTTCTACAGGAAGAGGAGTGTTTGCTGAAACTGAAATCGAAAAAGGGAGTTTTGTTGCAGAATATCGAGGTGAGCTCACGTATGCACTTACGATGGTAGACAACTACTCGAGATTTATGGTTGTGGTACAAGTCAAAGATCTAATGGCCCATACTGCAGCGAAGGTCTTCCAAGCACACTTATGCAGACCTCATGGCTACTCAGAGAGAGTCCTTACAGATCAAGGCACTGCCTTTGAAGCGGAAATCTTCAAGGACTTCTGCAGCTTTTACCGATGCAGGAAGATGCGTACTACACCCTACCATGCTCAAACCAATGGTTATCAACCTGCTCAGGACTTTACCCCATATTCCAGATGTGGCCTTACAAGTGATTTATAGAGGGGTAACAATACGTTGGGATCATCGGATCTAATCTCCCTTTTTATACACCCTAAAATCTTGTTTGCGTTAGAATAAACAATAACATCATAAAGGTATAGCAGTACCGTTTCAAAGTTTCGGTGTCCCAAGCAGCATTCCATCAGCCTCTGGAAGGTTCCTGGCAAATTGCACAGCTCGAAGGGCATGCTTTTGAACTCGCAGAGACCCATCGGGGTGGCAAAGGCGGTCTTCTCCCGGTCTGCCTCAGCAACGGACACTTGCCAATAGTGACTAGTGAGATCAAGGGTAGAAAAATAATTTGCAGTTGTCAATGCAGCTAGCTATTCCTCAATACAGGGGAGTGGTGCTGTCCTTCTTCTTTAACAGGACCAACGGAGCTGCCCAGAGGCTACAACTGTCACGGATAACCCCAGCCTCCTTCATGTTGCTCAACATGTCCTTGGTACACTGGTAATGTGCAGGTAGATTTGGCTTATATCTCTCTTTGATGGGTGGGTGTGCACTTGTGGGGATGTAGTGTTTGACCCCTTTTATTTTTCAAAAGTCTAGCGGATGTTTGCTGAAGACTTGCTCGTATTCTTGCACTAGCCTGTAGACCCCCTTCTTGTGATGTGAAGGTGTGGAGTCAGTGCCTACGTGTAATTCCTTACACCACTCCTCTGGCTGACTTGGTGAGCTGTCACTGAATGGGTGGGCTGAAGCAATGGTGGATGCTGCTGTTTGGATAGCATGTGTATCTACTGAGAACAGCTTATCAATGGTGGCAAATCGGAGCAGCTTAATCTTTTGCTCTCCGCAGTTCAACACTCTCATGGGCACTCTTCCCTTCCATATTAATGAATAAAACTATGATGTAAATAGCATATAGATACCCCACAAATGCAGATAAAAGTAGGTTATGGGAAAAGGGGGAAGAGAGAAACAGGAAAATAGTGGAATAAAGTATACCTTCCAGGTGGGAGAGGAAATGGCAGCACAGCCAGTGGAGGTGAAGCAAGGGGAGCCTGCAACTAAAGAGTTGAGAGCGTTATCACATGGTGACTGAGCCTGATTGTAACGGGAGCATAGAGGTGCCGATCCTGTCTTACCTGCGTTGGTGTAGAAGTGGGTGTCCTGTGGTGGAGTCAGCTATGTGCAGTGGTGGCCGTGGGTTCTTTTATGTGCGACCGTAGTAATAGCTGTGCCCACTTCCTGTATGGGAGTGGAATGCAGTGAGGCTAATGGAACGCACGCCTGCGCATTTGTGTTTAACGTCGCGCATGTGCAGAACGGAGAAAAGGCTGCGCTCACTTCCTAATGAAAGGGAGTGAGACGCAGCTGGGAAGGGAAGGGAAAAGATTAGGGTTTGGGGATGATGAAAGGGCTTTCTACGGGCAAGGATGGCAAAGGGTGGCAGTGACGGAAAGTCAGGCAGATGGTCCTGTCCTGTCCTGTCCGTCCGTCTTTTTGTATCATGAATTGGAAAGACTGCAAGGGGGAGGGGAGGTGCTTGTGCCCAAAAGGAGGAGTTATTCAGATTCATTGCAGTGGGCGGCGGCTGCAAAAAGCACCATTCTCCTTGTTTTTGCTCTGCAAAACAGCCTTTTCAAGGGTTTGGCTTGGGTGACAAAATGTCTTCTGTAGGCGTGGGTTTGTCTCCCTCTCCCTAAGATGTGTCCGGTATAGGCCAGGGTGCCACTCAAGGCCGTAACCAATTCGGGTTATAGCTTCTCGGCCTTTTGGCTAAGATCAAGTGTAGTTTCGGAGGACGCTACCTTGGTCGGTACTGGAAGGTGCCTGGGATTGCACGTCTGCCGGCCTTGAGGGAGTGTGTGCGCCTTCTGGTGACACATAGCCCTCTTGTGCCTGGACGGTTCCCAGGCAACGGGAGGCGATCACCTTTGTTATTTTGAAGTCCTACTGATAAACAGAAAAAAAATGAAAATCCAGTTGCCTATATCAAAGCAAATTCTACTACTTGTAAAGTATGCAGAAAATGAAATGTAGAACATATAACATCAACTGCTTAGGAACGCATCATAGGTTAGTACTTAAAAGGATATTGTCATGTTCTAGTCATAATGCAAGCTGGACATTTTTCATGTTACCCTGTAATCGCCGGCCTGTTCTAATGCTCACAAGCCAAGATATAGGCTCAGCTGCTAAGGCTTCCCTCTGCCTTCTGAATGAAAATTGAATATGTCTGGCTCACTGTGTATATAGCAGGTGCTCAGAAAAAATAAGAGTCAATTCAATAGAAATAGCTCTGGCACACTATAGTGATCAATAACGTAAGAAAAGAACTCTTAGAATGCTGAAAATTCTTTATTTGTGCAAAAGGATAATTCATCCAACGTTTCGAGCTTGTTTTTAGGTCTTTATCAAGGATAAAGTTATCTAAGATCATAAAGGGTTACAAAACCATATAAACACGTAATTAGTACATAGTACAACATAACAGTACAATATATTGCTACTTGAGAGTACAATGGGTCAAATGACCATGATGCACATACAAAAAAATGTTCCAAAGCCATAGTGAAAACATTTGTACTGAGGAAAGAAAATTTCCACATGACCTATCTGGAGAAACATTCTGGATCAAACAACCAAAAATAGTCAAGCAGGTAAATACACACCTATATGGATAACAGGATGATATGTGTTCAATTGTATAGCGTCATTGCCATTAAGGTACAAATGGAAAACTTGCAATCCTATATAGTGAAGGAAATGAACACACATGGGTTTGTTGTGTGAGGGTGCGAGAAAAACCTCAATGTTTATACTTTGTTCTTTATAATGGTGTGAACATGTATATGTCTCAGTACCTTATGAACTTGAGAATTCTAGTGAGTAGATGATGAAAGCCTATTCCAGAACTGGAATCGGTAAATAATTGTAGGTGGAATCTAAATGAAAAGATGGTACAAGTGTTATCATGACACGTGGGCTATAACACAATGGACCGTGTGACAAAGAAGAAAGGAGAGAAAGAAGAGGAAGAAAATGGAACTACCTGTAACATTACGTGATAGTCACTGGTAAGTATCACTTGACAATTCAGGTGAAAAAGGATTCCTTTATTAAAGGGTTCTCAGTCGCCTCAGGATCATGAAATACTAGGGTAAATGATATGAGAATGGGTAAGAAGCACCACTAAAGGAAATATGAGATGCAGGACATATATCTATAAACCCCTGAACTACATGATAGAAATAAAAAGAAGAAAAAAGAAAAAAAAGAAGAAAGAAGAAGAACACATAGAATGCGGAAAGAGAATGGGTACAACTACCTGAGTTACTGCAGGGAGGCCCCTGGTAGGTATTGTGAGGGTTAGTGGAATTCCTTCACTGAAGGGTTCTCAGTTGCCTCAGGTTCGTGAAAAATGCTATAGACAAATAATGCCCGGAGAAAAGGGGTTCATATACAGCGAATAATGGTAATACAAGGTACATGTGTCCCATGTAATAGTATAAATATATATATATTGTACTAAGCTCTACACCAGAAATAGAAAGTAGTCCCTCTGCCTTCTGTCTAGGTGCCCTGAGTTATGTCCTGTAAACTGTCACAGTGACCTAGACACACATGTGTAGTAGGGGAATATCCCTGCTGAGATGCCAGTGCTAGAGCACTCGTTTGCTGTGGAGTTGAACGCTATGTGAGTAGTTCTTACCTTCAATGAGCAGAAGTCTCTTTTTTCAGATTTCAATATCTTTGTGGGTATCTGGCAGAAATATGGAATACTCTTTACTGCTAAGACCCTGTACACCACTCCCACTAAAGGGGGCTTTACACGCTGCGACATCGCTAATGCGGAGTCGTTGGGGTCACGGAATTTG
Organism: Anomaloglossus baeobatrachus; assembly: GCF_048569485.1. Classification (NCBI taxonomy): domain Eukaryota; kingdom Metazoa; phylum Chordata; class Amphibia; order Anura; family Aromobatidae; genus Anomaloglossus; species Anomaloglossus baeobatrachus. Next base: position 96,084 of record NW_027442435.1, on the reverse strand, counting down.
TGACGCACATCCGGCCGCATTAGCGATGTTGCTGCGTGTGATACCGATGAGCGATTTTGCATCGTTGCAAAAACGTGCAAAATCGCTCATCGGTGACATGGGTCTCCATTCTCGATTATCGTTACTGCAGCAGTAACGATGTAGTTCGTCGCTCCTGCGGTAGCACACATCGCTCCGTGTGACACCGCAGAAACGAGGAACCTCTCCTTACCTGCCTCCCAGCCGCTATGAGGAAGGAAGGAGGTGGGCGGGATGTTCCGGCCACTCATCTCCGCCCCTCCGCTGCTATTGGGCCGTCGCTCAGTGACGTCGCTGTGACGCCGCACGGACCGCCCCCTTAGAAAGGAGGCGGTTCGCCGGACACAGCGACGTCGCCGGGCAGGTAAGTATGTGTGACGGGTCTGGTCGGTGTTGTGCGGCATGGGCAACGATTTGCCCGTGTCGCGCAACAGATGGGGGCGGGTACCCACACTAGCGATATCGGGACCGATATCGCAGTGTGTAAAGTAGCCTTTAGTCACATGACCAAGACTGTATCTGTGTCCCTACAACACACTTGAGACAAATGTGTGTGTGAGCCTGCATTGTGGGGTATATATAATATATTATAGAGCTGGGAAGGATCATTCTAAGCAGTGAGCTGTTCCAGTATTTGTAGGAAAATACCCAGTAGAAGCATCAAACACAGCACCAATACCTCCCATCAGTATTCCACCACAGTGCCATGTAACCCATGCCCTACACTCCCATCTACACCAATACTATACAGGCACAAACTAGTATATCTGACTAAAAGCCCCCAAAATATGAAGAACGGCCTATAGTTGAGTGTGGATATAAAATCTATGTGAGCAGAGCTAGAATAGAAATCACTGATCGCATTGAAGTCATTCTGACCATAAATCACCATGATATCAAGGTGAGGAGTTGTGTGTTACTGCTGGGAGGAAAGGGTTAACAGTGGAATATTAAGGTGCATTTCTGTGTGCAGTGTTACTAGTCAATGTAACAATTCAGTATGAGCTGCTCTTGGTGCCGGGGGAGGGAGATGCTCTCCTGAGCAAGATAGATGGGGAATAAACATGATATCTATATAGTGTAAGGCAGGGGGTCTCAAACCAGGTGATCATGTCTGATCAACTGGTTACATTATGTCTGATTACCTTGTCTAACAGTTTTTTCTCCCCTTTCTTTACCTTCCAGGTTCCCATAGTCACGTGAAATATCCCTGTTGCACTTGATTACGGCTCACTATTCACTATAGGATGTCTTATATCTAACATCACACTCTCACCCATCAGCACTCTATAGGTTTGTATAAGGTATGCGCTTACACATCCGGTCCTCCATAGGTATTTCCACTTATGTAACACTATCCCTATGATCACTCATAACTCATACCCTTGTAGTCAATTACAGCCTCCTCTCTCCCCCCTCCCCTTCTCCCTTTCCATCTATAATTTTGCCAGTACAATATTAGTTTACATTAGGCACACACTCACATATTCCTTTCCTTAGTGATTTATTGTAATTCACATTCACATACAATTCTCTATGCCTGCCCCATTACTACATTCATACCTACTTGACCCTATCCTGATACCCCTTGTCTCACCTTGTTGGTCCCTACACCTGTTATCATGTCCTTTCCTGTGTCTGTCTTGTCACACAACACATTTTAGCATATAACTTGTGCTCCTTATTACCTGTCCTGCCTATTAGAATTATGTCCATTATGTCCATGCATGGCCCAATGAATCAAGTCTGTACTTCATATTCATGGTTTAAGCCTTTGGGTTCCAATGTGCCCAGAGTATATATCCAGAAAGATTCCCTTTCTTTGAGCTTCCTAATTCTATTGCCTCCTCTGCGTATGGCTTGGACATGTTCGATGACTTGGAATCTTAATTGGATCACTGTGTGATTATGCGTCACAAAATGGTGTGGGACTGGTAATAGAATCTGCTTACAATGTATTGTTGACTTGTGTTTAGCTCAAAGAAAGAGAATCTTTCTGGATATGTACTCTGGGCATATTAGAACCCAAGGGCTTAAACCGTGAATATGAAGTAAAGACTTGATTCATTGGGCCGTGCACCATGTCACCAAGTGTCCAATTGCATTGTCCAATGGCTCACAATGGTTATGCGTTTTCATTGGATGGATAATCGAAGCCATGTTTTTTTCCTTTCTGTTGGGTTTGTTGTGTGAGTAGCCTATAGGATTAAGTTGGTTACCGCAGGCAGTGGATTTAACTTCCTGTCTTTGGTCCAGTGGTAGATGGATTGTCTGGTCTATGAGCTGTTATTGGTTTGAATGCAGGTGAATGCCCATGGGCTGCTTATGACTGTGTAAAATAGTATTGATTCATGATGGATTTCAGACTACATGTAGATATCTTCAGTCTTTCTATCCACATCATTTAAATGAACATTATCCATGCAGCTTGAAATCCATCCAATAAGAGAAGCAACCTTGTACAACCAATCTGATAAGGGCACAGTATATCCTAAGGGAAGGTTATGGCTATAAAAGGGGACTTCTTGGAGTCACCAGGTTGTTGATGGATGTTGCATGATCTAGTCTAAGCTCTTAGGAGCTGGCTAGGGGATCAGAACCAGGATGCCTTGTGGACTCGGTCTAGGGACTTTGGCTTCAACTAGAGGATCACTTGGCTACATGGCTTCAATCTAGGGGCTCCAATTCCGATTGGAGATCATAACCGCAATCTAGGGATTTCGACTCCGGCTACCAGGATTATACCATATCATCATACCAGAGACTACTTAAGGAAGAAACCCAGGTTGGACAATTTTGTCACCTGGCTACAGACTTTGCAGACCTCAGCCAGCTTCCTAAATCTGGCGCTATTCTATTGTCGGTGGGTGCCCGACAAATTACACAGCTATGTAAAATTTTGGTTTATGAAACTTCAAATCCAGTGACTGATTATTATGTTTTCTAATGTCCTGATTTAAAAAAAAAAATAAATATTTTTTTTTAACCATCAAATATTGATTTTGTACAATCCATGTGTGAAGTTACATACAAGTGACATGAACAAGAAAAATACTTATTGTAACCAAAAATATTCACAATTTTATATATAAAATACATTTATTTATTGTACAGTCATTCTGCAACTTTATTAGAAATTTATTCTTGCACTTTTTCCTTTTCTCTAGATCCCCCTTTTCTCTTATAGAAGGCCTGTGGATCTTCTCTGTGAAGCATCCGGCAATCATGTTCACGTTTCATTTACTTTGGTATCGTCGTTCCATCTCCTTGATATTCCGATGAAAACCTTCTTGTTCTTCCCACCAGCACCAAGGTTTTCAGACAAGTAGTCCAAATAGGAATGTAAAAAATGTAACTTCAAATTCATTAGACAACCCAAGGCTTTGAAACGTTTCAGCATGTTCTCCACGATGGACTTAAATTTTGATTCTTTGTTGTTACCTAGAAACGTATTTATTGCTTCTTTCAAAGAGTCCCAAGCCCTTTTTTCAACAGTTTTCATTATTGTTTAAAACACGTCATCCTTCATTCATGGGTTTCTGAATATCCGAACCCACAAAAATGCTTTTGTGCTGCCCCTGTGCCAGCAGCCGCCGTTGGTCGGATCCAGACCTTCTAAGAGAGTGGCTCGACCCGGGGGTCTCGCGGACATGTCGAATAAAAGGAGGAATGTAGATGTATGGGCTAGGCCGTATTAAGTTTGTGACGCCACCAACGGTGTGTGGTGAGGTGGGACACCACCGCTGCCGTTATGGGATACCCGGGAGAGATGTAGTGGCAGCTGGATGTTAACCCCTCCGTGTGTAGGGATGATTGCCCCGGGGCCCAGTGTCTTTGTGCAGGGTATGGTGATGGCAAGGGCCGGCGCGCCTGAGCAAGCAGGGGGATGTTTGGTTACTCACAGTAAATGAATCACACGAGTCTTTCGGTAAACCAAAGGTGCTGGTGGCCTGCCGCCCCGGCCGGTTGCATTCAGGTCCCCCACCCAGGCTGGTGGTCGCTGTCCTTTACTCTGCACTTGTTTTTGTGTATGGTGGACTGCCTGGTCTGGAACTCAGGAGTCCGCTCCCGGCTGGATATGGCCTAAGGAGCCGTGCCCGCAGGCGCTGGCCCGTGGGATCTAAGGGCCCTGGCGGTGGCCTTATCCCTATCAGTGGGCTGTTGTCTTCTTTGAGGGACTTTAGGTGGGATAGGACCTATAATCCTGCCCTCAATCATTTAATTAGCTAGGCCGCTGTTTTCGGTCCTGGCTTCAGGGTCCTAGGTGACTAGGGTTTCAGGTCGGCTGTGTGTTTCCTAAGTGAGGAAAGGTGTTGTGCGGGGGCCTATCTGTAACTACCTGGTTTTGCCAGGGCATCACACCTTCCTTCAGACTTGATTCTGACAGTCCCTGAAACTTGGTACACAGGTACTTAAACATCTCTCCTTCTTTCAGTAGCGCTTTCACAAACAGCTTCATCAGTCCAAGCTTACAGTGGAGTGGTGGCAAGAGAACTTTAGGTGGGATCAACTAAGCTTTATGCAACAATGTTCTTGAGTCCCGGTTACAAAGATGTTCTTGTTGGCCAATTTTTTTTGCTCCAGTGAAGAGTCCTAACCTGGCTTTCCAATTCACACAAAAAGCATGTGTTCTGCCTTCTTTTACGTAATGCTGTGAATCTCTAGCATACAGCTAAACCCTAGTTCACATTTCAAATAAACAGACTGTGGAGTTCAATAGCCTTGATTTATTAGCTGGTAACGTGAACTTGATTGCAGTATACATGGAATATACAGTGAATATAGGAATATCCAAGATGCAGTTGAAGACAGAATACGGTATATCCAAGATACTGTTTTATACGGGTAAAAACTATAACAAGAAAATGATTACAGTCAGTACAGTGTTAATACAGAGTTAACATAGCATAACAGTACATGAGATGCAGTTCTTACGAGAATGTAGGTGAAAGGTCACTGCATCTGCAATACATAGAAATCTTATCTAGACAAACAAGACAGGGATGACACTAAAGGTGTAGAAGTACAATGTACAATGCATTTACTACACTCTTCCATCTAGGATTCTATCACTAACACATGTAATTTGCTTTGCTCACCGGATTACACTAGGCAGGGGTGAATGTACAGAGAGGTAAGTCGGCATGTCCTTTCCTGACAAATCCAAAGAGAAAATGGCTGCAGGCTTCTTCTCAGCTCAGGTAGGCATTCCTTACCCAGAATACATTTAGCTTAAAGGGAAACTCAGCAATTCAAAAGAATAACAATGACCTCTAGGGGTTGTAACAGAAATTTTAATGAATGACTATTAGCAGGCTGCCATGAGGCAGAACAGCATGGGTATTTAATATATCCTCCTTGCTGCCCAAGAAGCAATGAGAACATTTTTAGACCACCACATATTGACCATCCATGCTCCTTGTAGTTAAGTTTCTTGAGAATAAAGTCTAAATTCTCACAGCTTTCTTCCAAGTGCATAGCATGTGTGACGCCCTGGACTAGCCAGGTAGTCACAAACACAAAATCACACACACCCCCTCCCCTGGATAGTCTACATCAGTCACACAAAATCCTTGTTGCCTCCTCCAGGGTCTGATGTCCACACCAGGTGGGGCGGAGCCAGGCGGTTGGCCCCACCCACCGAGGAGTTCACAGGCCTGGAGGCGGGAAAAAGCAGTTAGTTTAGTTTTGTAGTGGAAAGTGAGAGGACAGAAACTGTTAGTGTCTGGGTAGGAGCCCAGGCACTGTCAGCAAGGTCGGCAGACGGTGGTGGCCGTCTGCAGGAGGTGGTACAAGTCAGCTGAACCGTAGGATCGGGGACGGGCGGTGACCCGAAGGGAACTGAACCGGTGAGCGGATCTGTACCAAGCACAAAGGCAGGGCCATTGGACCCTGACCAGGCTAGGAGCCGCCGACAATGGTCAAATCCGAGAGTGACCGGAATCCCAGGGGTTCCCTAACACCCAAGACCCGACAGAAGGCAACCGTCCACACCGTGAGGATAAAAAGCCACCGCCATAGGCTAGAGATCCAAGGGCCAGCGCCTGCGGGCAAACGGGCTCCCTCGGTACGTACACCCCAGCCATCCAGCCTCCCCGTACCGCCACCGGGCCCCGGGATCACCAACCCCTACCCACGGAGGGGGAACCAACATCCTAGCTGCTCCCTGCCATCGCTCCCGGGATCCCCGTCACCAGCAGTGGTGGTGCCCATTATCACCACGACCTGTGGGTGACGTCACTAACTATCTCCCCAAACAAACCACCCCCTTTTCACTCGTGGGCGAGGAGCGCTGCTCGAGTCCCCGGATCTGGCCCTCCGCTCGAGCCACCGAGCAGCAGCAGCAGCAGAAGTCCCCGAACCCGAGCGTAGCGTGCGTGGCCCCTCTGCCCGCGACACATGCCCTACACACACTGAAGAATACTTACTGCCATTGAGCAGTAGCACAGCTTTCAGACTTTTTGGATGAAACAATGACGTGTCTCCACTCGCTCACATTGTACTTAATGTTACATTTTCCATCAGCACAGGAACATCGCTTGAATACACTAGAGCACCATCTTCAGAAAAGTATGGAGGGAATCTTTTCAGAATTCTAACCTTTTGGAAACCTATTGTCACGCTCTCCGGGTCCCCTGCTCTGCCCCCCGGCTCACCTGCCACGCTCCCCGGCTTCCCTGCTTCGCTCCCCGGCTCCTCTGGCAGACATCCCCCGCTCCACGGTCTCCAGCCTCCACCACCTGCGGTCCCCAGGCGGCCCGGTCCCCACTCCCGGCGCCCGTCGGCAGCCCTGCTCCAGGCCGGCTCCCCTGCTTCCTATACACCGCTCCCTGCCCTGGCTTCTGGCACCCGGGCCTCGCGCATGCGCATTAGGGCGCGCGCGCGGTCATTGACCCTCTCTTAAAGGGCCAGCGTCCACTGACAGGAAATTGAACACACAGGTACAGGGTATAAAGGGGTTTAATGTCCAAGTGGGCGGGGCCTGTTCTTCGTGTTTCCTAAGCTAGGAGTCAGGTCTCCTTGTGTCTCTGTGATATACTTACCTATCTCTCTTCTAGAGCCGCTCCTGCCTCGCCATCCGGTCCTGCCGATTCCCGAACCCCGAACGCTGACTATCTGCCATCCCGTCAGTCCGTACCATCTCTGATCCCTGTGGTGACCCGTCCTCTCGCTCCATCGGTTCCGGACTCTGCCTGACATCTCGGCCTCCGAACCTGAGCTCCGTCACCCGGACTACCATCAGTGACTCCGTGGTCCCAGGGACTTCTCCATTCCACTCTTTTGCACGGACTGTCCTGCTACCCGTAGTGCTCCGGCTACCGGACCCCTTGCCTTCATTAAGGTGTTCGGCCCAGTGGATCCACCTCCTGGGTCTGCCCGTCCACCTGGCCCTAACACCTATAGAATCAGTGTTTGTGAAAAAACTGTACGTGATGATATTTTTTCAATATTTTTACTGAGTCCAATGATCAAAAGTATGAAAAAAATCACATCTTTCAAAAATTTTTACCCTTGGAAACCTGTGTTATTATTACTATGCACGAGCCCTAAATTGTCTGAAAAACAACAAATATGCTGGTTGGATAGACCTTGACCCAACAATTCAACGGCCACAATTAAGGAGAAAAGTGCTAAGAGAGTTAAATTTGCCCCTGAAATAACCCATGATACGGGCCAAGGAGGGACACACCATTTTGATCCGAAAATAGCCCAACACCATGAGAGACGGGCAAATCCGTGAAAAGACAAAGTTCCAAGCTACAACTGACGCAGGATCTACAGCACATACGCCCATTGTAATTGTTCATGATTTCCGGCCACTACGCATTTCAGCCTTCAGGGACCTGGTAATTCGAATGCTATGTCCAGGAGTAGAGATGAGCGAACCGGTCCCGGTTTGGCTCGAGGTCGGTTCGCCGAACGGAGCTCCCGTTCGAGTTCGGCTCGTCGAACGTTCGACGAACCGAACTCGAGCCAATAGGAAACAATGGCAGGCAATCACAAACACAGTAAAACACCTAGAAAACACCCTCAAAGGTGTCCAAAAGGTGACAAACAACTCACAACACAACACAAACACATGGGAAAGTGACAAGGACATATACTCATGCGAAAACAAAACAGCTGGACAAGGAAAAAGAGGAGGACACACAGATATAGGCATGGCACGCCATTCTAAAATCATGTAAAACACCGCAAGGTGACTCCAAGCGGAGTCTCCCTTTTTTCCAAAAATTGGGCCCCACACACACCCACCCATTCAGTGGCAGCAGTTGTGCCCCAGTTGTACACTTCACAGCTACATTTGCATCAAGCACATTCAAAAATACGCTATTCTTAACCGTCCCCAGGATGACACCGGGGTAGGTAGCAAAGTCTTTCCTGATCCCAGCTCTGTTCATCTTGGCTTCAAGCACATTCAAAAATACGCCATTCTTATCCGTCCCCAGGATGACACCGGGGTAGGTAGATAAAGTTTTTGCTGACCATGACTTGTTCATCTTGGCTTCTTTTAAAAACACAGCAAGCAAGGGTTACTCCAAGCGGAGTCTCCCTTTTTTCCAAAAATTGGGCCACACAGACACCCACCCCATCAGTGGCAGCACTTGGGCCCTAGTTGCAAACAGGATGTTTTGATTTGCATCAAGCACATTCAAAAATACGCCATAATTAACCGTCCCCAGGATGACACCGGGGTAGGTAGCAAAGTCTTTCCTGATCCCAGCTCTGTTCATCTTGGCTTCTTTTAAAAACACAGCAAGCAAGGGTTACTCCAAGCGGAGTCTCCCTTTTTTCCAAAAATTGGGCCACACAGACACCCACCCCATCAGTGGCAGCACTTGGGCCCTAGTTGCAAACAGGATGTTTTGATTTGCATCAAGCACATTCAAAAATACGCCATAATTAACCGTCCCCAGGATGACACCGGGGTAGGTAGCAAAGTCTTTCCTGATCCCAGCTCTGTTCATCTTGGCTTCTTTTAAAAACACAGCAAGCAAGGGTTACTCCAAGCGGAGTCTCCCTTTTTTCCAAAAATTGGGCCACACAGACACCCACCCCATCAGTGGCAGCACTTGGGCCCTAGTTGCAAACAGGATGTTTTGATTTGCATCAAGCACATTCAAAAATACGCCATTCTTATCCGTCCCCAGGATGACACCGGGGTAGGTAGATAAAGTCTTTGCTGACCCATGACTTGTTCATCTTGGCTTCTTTTAAAAACACAGCAAGCAAGGGTTACTCCAAGCGGAGTCTCCCTTTTTTCCAAAAATTGGGCCACACAGACACCCACCCCATCAGTGGCAGCACTTGGGCCCTAGTTGCAAACAGGATGTTTTGATTTGCATCAAGCACATTCCAAAATTCGCCATAATTAACCGTCCCCAGGATGACACCGGGGTAGGTAGCAAAGTCTTTCCTGATCCCAGCTCTGTTCATCTTGGCTTCTTTTAAAAACACAGCAAGCAAGGGTTACTCCAAGCGGAGTCTCCCTTTTTTCCAAAAATTGGGCCACACAGACACCCACCCCATCAGTGGCAGCACTTGGGCCCTAGTTGCAAACAGGATGTTTTGATTTGCATCAAGCACATTCAAAAATACGCCATAATTAACCGTCCCCAGGATGACACCGGGGTAGGTAGCAAAGTCTTTCCTGATCCCAGCTCTGTTCATCTTGGCTTCTTTTAAAAACACAGCAAGCAAGGGTTACTCCAAGCGGAGTCTCCCTTTTTTCCAAAAATTGGGCCACACAGACACCCACCCCATCAGTGGCAGCACTTGGGCCCTAGTTGCAAACAGGATGTTTTGATTTGCATCAAGCACATTCAAAAATACGCCATAATTAACCGTCCCCAGGATGACACCGGGGTAGGTAGCAAAGTCTTTCCTGATCCCAGCTCTTTTCATCTTGGCTTCTTTTAAAAACACAGCAAGCAAGGGTTACTCCAAGCGGAGTCTCCCTTTTTTCCAAAAATTGGGCCCCACACACACCCACCCCTTCAGTGGCAGCAGTTGTGCCCCAGTTGTACACTTCACAGCTACATTTGCATCAAGCACATTCAAAAATACGCTATTCTTAACCGTCCCCAGGATGACACCGGGGTAGGTAGCAAAGTCTTTCCTGATCCCAGCTCTGTTCATCTTGGCTTCTTTTAAAAACACAGCAAGCAAGGGTTACTCCAAGCGGAGTCTCCCTTTTTTCCAAAAATTGGGCCACACAGACACCCACCCCATCAGTGGCAGCACTTGGGCCCTAGTTGCAAACAGGATGTTTTGATTTGCATCAAGCACATTCAAAAATACGCCATAATTAACCGTCCCCAGGATGACACCGGGGTAGGTAGCAAAGTCTTTCCTGATCCCAGCTCTGTTCATCTTGGCTTCTTTTAAAAACACAGCAAGCAAGGGTTACTCCAAGCGGAGTCTCCCTTTTTTCCAAAAATTGGGCCACACAGACACCCACCCCATCAGTGGCAGCACTTGGGCCCTAGTTGCAAACAGGATGTTTTGATTTGCATCAAGCACATTAAAAAATACGCCATAATTAACCGTCCCCAGGATGACACCGGGGTAGGTAGCAAAGTCTTTCCTGATCCCAGCTCTGTTCATCTTGGCTTCTTTTAAAAACACAGCAAGCAAGGGTTACTCCAAGCGGAGTCTCCCTTTTTTCCAAAAATTGGGCCCCACACACACCCACCCCTTCAGTGGCAGCAGTTGTGCCCCAGTTGTACACTTCACAGCTACATTTGCATCAAGCACATTCAAAAATACGCTATTCTTAACCGTCCCCAGGATGACACCGGGGTAGGTAGCAAAGTCTTTCCTGATCCCAGCTCTGTTCATCTTGGCTTCTTTTAAAAACACAGCAAGCAAGGGTTACTCCAAGCGGAGTCTCCCTTTTTTCCAAAAATTGGGCCACACAGACACCCACCCCATCAGTGGCAGCACTTGGGCCCTAGTTGCAAACAGGATGTTTTGATTTGCATCAAGCACATTCAAAAATACGCCATAATTAACCGTCCCCAGGATGACACCGGGGTAGGTAGCAAAGTCTTTCCTGATCCCAGCTCTGTTCATCTTGGCTTCTTTTAAAAACACAGCAAGCAAGGGTTACTCCAAGCGGAGTCTCCCTTTTTTCCAAAAATTGGGCCCCACACACACCCACCCCTTCAGTGGCAGCAGTTGTGCCCCAGTTGTACACTTCACAGCTACATTTGCATCAAGCACATTCAAAAATACGCTATTCTTAACCGTCCCCAGGATGACACCGGGGGTAGGTATGTCCAGGAGTAGAGATGAGCGAACCGGTCCCGGTTCGGCTCGAGGTCGGTTCGCCGAACGGAGCTCCCGTTCGAGTTCGGCTCGTCGAACGTTCGACGAACCGAACTCGAGCCAATAGGAAACAATGGCAGGCAATCACAAACACAGTAAAACACCTAGAAAACACCCTCAAAGGTGTCCAAAAGGTGACAAACAACTCACAACACAACACAAACACATGGGAAAGTGACAAGGACATATACTCATGCGAAAACAAAACAGCTGGACAAGGAAAAAGAGGAGGACACACAGATATAGGCATGGCACGCCATTCTAAAATCATGTAAAACACCGCAAGGTGACTCCAAGAGGAGTCTCCCTTTTTTCCAAAAATTGGGCCCCACACACACCCACCCCTTCAGTGGCAGCAGTTGTGCCCCAGTTGTACACTTCACAGCTACATTTGCATCAAGCACATTCAAAAATACGCTATTCTTAACCGTCCCCAGGATGACACCGGGGTAGGTAGCAAAGTCTTTCCTGATCCCAGCTCTGTTCATCTTGGCTTATTTTAAAAACACAGCAAGCAAGGGTTACTCCAAGCGGAGTCTCCCTTTTTTCCAAAAATTGGGCCACACAGACACCCACCCCATCAGTGGCAGCACTTGGGCCCTAGTTGCAAACAGGATGTTTTGATTTGCATCAAGCAAAATCAAAAATACGCTATAATTAACCGTCCCCAGGATGACACCGGGGTAGGTAGCAAAGTCTTTCCTGATCCCAGCTCTGTTCATCTTGGCTTCTTTTAAAAACACAGCAAGCAAGGGTTACTCCAAGCGGAGTCTCCCTTTTTTCCAAAAATTGGGCCACACAGACACCCACCCCATCAGTACTTTACCCTCCACACCAGTCCCAAGCTGGAAGCACTGCAGCACTGCCTCGGCGAAGCGGCAACAGGCTGTGCTGCAGCTAATCTGCATAGGTGACAAACCCCACAATGCAGAAGAGGTGTGGACAGCTCTAAAACAGCATGCAGATCACTGGCTCACACCTCTGAACCTAAAGCCAGGAAAGGTTGTGTGTGACAATGGCCGGAACCTGGTGGCGGCTTTGAGGCGAGGCCAGCTGACACATGTTCCATGCGTGGCCCATGTGCTCAACCTCGTGGTTCAGCGGTTTCTAAACTCATACCCAGAGCTGTCTGATCTGCTGGTAAAAGTTCGCCGCCTGTCTGCACATTTTCGAAAGTCACCTACTGCTTCAGCCGGCCTTGCCGGCTTTCAGCGTCATTTGCATCTTCCGGCTCACAGACTGGTGTGTGATGTCCCCACGCATTGCTGATATGTGCCCGTTCAAGTGTCTCGGGAATTTTCAACAGATCCGTCCGAAGGTGGATGGCCCCTTATTATGTCACGAGGATGGGTCCTTTTTATCGAGATACCAATTTGTGAGTGTTTTTTGGGCATGTTTGAAGTCGTTGGGGTTAGATCCGAAGTCTTTCGGATTGGGGCAGCGAAGGAGGCCTCTATATGCGGCCTACCGGAGGAGACAGTTAAGCAGATTGGTAGGTGGAAGTCGCAGCGCTTTAAGTCGTATGTACGTCCCCAGGTGGTTGTTGGCAATTGAGGGGAAAAGGGGGGGGTATTAGGGTAGCAATGGGGGGGTGAGAGTGTGTGTTTTTTGTCAATTTGGTTTGGTGAGGCAATAAAATGGTGTCGTCTGTACATTTTGTATTGCAGAAGCACCCCCCCTTCCTTCCCTGGTCTGGATCCTTGGCCACTCTTATGTGTATTGGGGAGCCCGACGAGCGGACGCGAGATGGAACGGGAGACAGCTAGGTTTTGAGAAGGACCTGGCTCTCGTGCGATGGCTCGGTGTTCGGGGGTTAGGGTGGAACAGGGTGTTGCAGGAGGTGCATAGATACGCCCGGTTGGACAGACCTCCTGACATCTTAGTGTTGCATGCCGGGGGGAATGATTTGGGTGGGCGTCCTTTTCGAATCTTGATAACGGACATCAAACATGATTTGTTACGGTTATGGGTGTCGTTTCCAGGTCTAACGATAGTCTGGTCGGAGATAGTAGCGAGAAAGAGTTGGCAGAAAGCGCGGTCAGTTGACAGGTTGAACAAGGCGCGGGCGAAGGTTAATAGGGCGATCTCGAAGTTTGTTAGTCGGAACGGGGGTATAGCAATACGGCATGTTGAGTTGGAAAGGACGGAAGAGGAATTTTGGTTGGCTGACGGGGTACACCTTAATGCGGTGGGAACTGACTTATGGGCTCTTGGCTTGCAGGGAGGTATTGAGAGGGCCCTTTGCTTGCGGGGGGTCTCAGGCACTTGAAGGGTTTCAAGGTGCCTTCGTTGTGGTGTTGTTTATTGGTGGGTCCTTGAAGTTGGTTTAAAATTGGTTCGGGGATTCATCCGGGTATGGATCCCCTCATTGGCAGAATTGATGGTCCCCTAGTGATTTTGGGGGGGAACCCCGACGGGGTATGTCGGGGCCCCTGGGGGTGTGGTTGGGGTTGACGGAGGATTAACCCTAACCATTTGGTGCTACTGAGTCAGTGTGGGTAACGGCTGGGAGCAAGTTGAGGTTTTTTATTGCTCGGTTATGGGAATCACCAGGGTTTTGGTAGCTTCAAGGACCTTACCACATTGCAAATTTTATTGGTTATGTATTCTTGTTAATAAAATGGCTGCTATGGCCAAAATTATCCAAAGATAAATTTGTGTCTGTGTAATTACTTTTAAATAAGAAATGGGAATGGAGGTGTGGGGTATGAAAGGAAGACCGGAGTCAACAATTCCAGGGTCAAGCATGTTTATTTGCGTAAGCTTCGTTCCAGGGTAGAAAGGGTAAGAGTGCCTTTCAGAATTCGAAGTGGTCGGACTGTACGGACCACCAAGAACTGCAGGAGAGCTTGAACATCTTCCCATGGATGTGCGACATCCTCCCTCATCAGTTACGTAGGTAAGCAGGTTCTCAGCATTGCAGCCCATTTGTTGTCTTAAGTTAGTTAAGCGGGGTTAACTAACCTGTCAGTTCAGCCTCAGGTCTAAAGCAGAGGCCTGGACTCCACTCCTTACTCCTCACTCCACAACTCTCCTTAAAAACAACTGACTCCTTTTTCCTGCCCCGGGGTCTCCAGACCCTTAGGTGGGCGTTTCCTTCCGTCTGGTCCTGCCCACTGGTGTGCCTGTCTTTCCCTGGGGGAGGTGACTAGGGTTTTCTGGTTGGCTTTGTGTGACTTAGGTGAGGGAAGTTGTTATGCGGGGGCCTATGTGTGACTACCTGCAGTGTCAGGGCGTCACATATGTATGTGTGTATGTCTGCTAAAGGAATCCGCACCGTCATATTTACAAACACAAAATTTTGACTCTATGCACAGAAGACAGTCATGCTATTTACATGATTTGTGTTTTTTTACCTTTTAAAACTATCATTAAATGTTAAGTTTTAGTTAGGGATTTATGCTTCTGTCTGTCTCTCTCCCAGTCTCTGTCATCTGTCTGTCTCTGTGTGTCTCTATCTCTATCCATGTCTCTCTGTCTCTCTATCTCTGTCTGTCTCTCTGTGTCTGTCTGTCTTTCTCTCTTTGTGGCTGTCTGTTTCTATGTCTGTCTGTCTCTTTTCCAGGTCTGTCTCTTTTCCAGGTCTGTCTCTTTCCCTGTCTGTCTGTCTCTTCCCCTGTCTGTCTCTTCCCCTGTCTGTCTCTTCCCCTGTCTGTCTCTGTATTTCTTTGTCTGTCTCTGTCTGTCTCTTCCCCTGTCTGTCTCTTTCCCTGTCTCTCTCTGCCTGTCTCTCTTTGTCTCTCTCTGTCTGACTCATTCCCCGTTTGTCTCTTTCCCTGTCTATCTCTGTATTTCTTTGTCTGTCTCTATCTGTCTGTCTCTCTCTGTCTGTCTCTTCCCCTGTCTGTCTGTTTCCCTGTCGGTCTGCCTTTTCTCCTGCCTGTCTCTGTATGTTTGTCTTTGTCTGTTTCCCTATCTGCCTCTGTCTCTTTCTCTGTCTCTGTCTGTCTGCCTTTTTTCCCTGTCTATCTCTGTCTGTCTCTTTCCCTGTCTGCCTCTGTCTGTTTGTCTCTGTCTCTTTCCCTGTCTGTCTATGCCTATCTGTCTCTGTCTGTTTGTCTCTCAGTCTGTGTCTGTCTCTCTCTATCTGTCTCCCCACTGACATCATATTATCTCACACATAAGCTTCTTATACTATGAATGTCCTTTGTTCCTATAGCAACCAATCACAGCTGCTATTAATAACTTGCAGCTCCCACCTCCATTCAGTTTAATGGAGGCAGGTTTTTTGGAGAGTAACTGTAAAGGTTAAATATTCCTGTTAAAACATAGTCTACAACGTTCCCTGAGTCACATGAGGTGTCTGCAAAATTTTGTGTTTGTAAATATGACGGTGCGGATTCCTTTAGCAGACATACACACATACATATGTGACGCCCTGACACTGCAGATAGTCACACATAGGCCCCCGCATAACAACTTCCCTCACCTAAGTCACACAAAGCCAACCAGAAAACCCTAGTCACCTCCCCTAGGGAAAGACAGGCACACCAGTGGGCAGGACCAGACGGAAGGAAACGCCCACCTAGGGGTCTGGAGACCCCGGGGCAGGAAAAAGGAGTCAGTTGTTTTTAAGGAGAGTTGTGGAGTGAGGAGTAAGGAGTGGAGTCCAGGCCTCTGCTTTAGACCTGAGGCTGAACTGACAGGTTAGTTAACCCCGCTTAACTAACTTAAGACAACAAATGGGCTGCAATGCTGAGAACCTGCTTACCTACGTAACTGATGAGGGAGGATGTCGCAAATCCATGGGAAGATGTTCAAGCTCTCCTGCAGTTCTTGGTGGTCCGTACAGTCTGACCACTTCGAATTCTGAAAGGCACTCTTACCCTTTCTACCCTGGAACGAAGCTTACGCAAATAAACATGCTTGACCCTGGAATTGTTGACTCCGGTCTTCCTTTCATACCCCACACCTCCATTCCCATTTCTTATTTAAAAGTAATTACACAGACACAAATTTATCTTTGGATAATTTTGGCCATAGCAGCCATTTTATTAACAAGAATACATAACCAATTAAATTTGCAATGTGGTAAGGTCCTTGAAGCTACCAAAACCCTGGTGATTCCCATAACCGAGCAATAAAAAACCTCAACTTGCTCCCAGCCGTTACCCACACTGGCTCAGGAGCACCAAATTATAAGGGTTAATCCTCCGTCAACCCCAACCACACCCCCAGGGGCCCCGACATACCCCGTCGGGGTTCCCCCCCAAAATCACCAGGGGACCATCAATTCTGCCAATGAGGGGATCCATACCCGGATGAATCCCCGAACCAATTTTAAACCAACTTCAAGGACCCACCAATAAACAACACCACAACGAAGGCACCTTGAAACCCTTCAAGTGCCTGAGACCCCCCGCAAGCAAAGGGCCCTCTCAATACCTCCCTGCAAGCCAAGAGCCCATAAGTCAGTTCCCACCGCATTAAGGTGTACCCCGTCAGCCAACCAAAATTCCTCTTCCGTCCTTTCCAACTCAACATGCCGTATTGCTATACCCCCGTTCCGACTAACAAACTTCGAGATCGCCCTATTAACCTTCGCCCGCGCCTTGTTCAACCTGTCAACTGACCGCGCTTTCTGCCAACTCTTTCTCGCTACTATCTCTGACCAGACTATCGTTAGACCTGGAAACGACGCCCATAACCGTAACAAATCATGTTTGATGTCCTTTATCAAGATTCGAAAAGGACGCCCACCCAAATCATTCCCCCCGGCATGCAACACTAAGATGTCAGGAGGTCTGTCCAACCGGGCGTATCTATGCACCTCCTGCACCCTAACCCCCGAACACCGAGCCATCGCACGAGAGCCAGGTCCTTCTCAAAACCTAGCTGTCTCCAGTTCCATCTCGCGTCCGCTCGTCGGGCTCCCCAATACACATAAGAGTGGCCAAGGATCCAGACCAGGGAAGGAAGGGGGGGTGCTTCTGCAATACAAAATGTACAGACGACACCATTTTATTGCCTCACCAAACCAAATTGACAAAAAACACACACTCTCACCCCCCCCATTGCTACCCTAATACCCTAATACCCCCCCCCTTTTCCCCTCAATTGCCAACAACCACCTGGGGACGTACATACGACTTAAAGCGCTGCGACTTCCACCTACCAATCTGCTTAACTGTCTCCTCCGGTAGGCCGCATATAGAGGCCTCCGTCGCTGCCCCAATCCGAAAGACTTCGGATCTAACCCCAACGACTTCAAACATGCCCTAAAAACACTCACAAATTGGTATCTCGATAAAAAGATATATGTAATAAGGGGCCATCCACCTTCGGACGGATCTGTTGAAAATTCCCGAGACACTTGAACGGGCACATATCAGATGCCACAACCATCCCCAAACGGACTAGTCTACCCACACCTCTCTGATCAGTTTTCGATTTCCTAATCCAAAATTCAACTCCGTTTTCCACTGACATAATGTCACCCCAATCCAAGCCCCCGGGGAACGCCTTACTGGGCGATACCAACTCCCCAACCCGCAGGGCTCCAAAAAACGCCAAAGAAAAGGCTAACTTAAACAAACTCACCTCAAACGGAGATAGACAAACCCCCCACAACGCCCTACCCAGCCGGGTAGGGACCCAGCCCAGCCCAGCTGGGACCCAGTTTGAGCGAGGAACGGAACAAGTCCTTCCCACACCAAGGTTTGCAGGCCCTACCTCAGTCAGGGTTTCACCCACACTCTACAGCTCCGGAATGTCATGCTCTTCAGCCTCCTCCTCCTCCTGCGCATCCTCATCCACTTTACCCTCCACACCAGTCCCAAGCTGGAAGCACTGCAGCACTGCCTCGGCGAAGCAGCAACAGGCTGTGCTGCAGCTAATCTGCATAGGTGACAAACCCCACAATGCAGAAGAGGTGTGGACAGCTCTAAAACAGCATGCAGATCACTGGCTCACACCTCTGAACCTAAAGCCAGGAAAGGTTGTGTGTGACAATGGCCGGAACCTGGTGGCGGCTTTGAGGCGAGGCCAGCTGACACATGTTCCATGCGTGGCCCATGTGCTCAACCTCGTGGTTCAGCGGTTTCTAAACTCATACCCAGAGCTGTCTGATCTGCTGGTAAAAGTTCGCCGCCTGTCTGCACATTTTCGAAAGTCACCTACTGCTTCAGCCGGCCTTGCCGGCTTTCAGCGTCATTTGCATCTTCCGGCTCACAGACTGGTGTGTGATGTCCCCACGCATTGGAATTCAACTCTGCACATGTTGATCAGGATATGTGAGCAGAAGAGGGCAGTTGTTGAGTACCTGCATCACCTAAGCCATCGGGAAATGGGTCAAACTCCACACATAACACCTGAGGAGTGGAGATGGATGTCCGACCTATGTACCATCCTCCAAAACTTTGAGGACTCCACCAAGATGGTGAGCGGCGATGACGCCATTATTAGCGTCACCATACCGCTTCTCTGCCTTCTAAAACGGTCTCTGCTCAAAACCAAACATGATGCATTGCAGGCGGAACACGATGAGTTGGAGCAAGAAACAGTAGTGGGTGTGGGTGATAACACACAGCCCAGCCTCGTCTCATCACAACGTGCAGTGGAGGACTATGACGAGGAGGAAGATGAAGACATGGAGCAACTCTCCGACCAAATTGAGGATATGACATGCATACCAGTCATATGCTCAGTTCAGCGTGGCTGGCCAGAGGACAGGGTAGATGAGGAGGAGGAGGAGGAGAAGGAGGAGGACAGCATGTTCAGTCATCGTGTTGGTCTGGATATTGAAGTGATGGCTGTTAAGAGTCTGGCGCACATGGATGACTTTATGGTAAGCTGCCTGTCTCGTGACCCTCGCGTTAAGAACATCTTGGCCGACAATCATTACTGGTTGGTAACACTGTTAGACCCACGCTACAAGGAGAACTTTATGTCTCTTATTCCCGAGGCGGAGAGGTCAGCCAAAATGCAGCAGTTCTGGAAGGCCATAGTCACGGAAGTAGGCAAAGCATTCCCTTCACAAAACGCTAGCGTCATAATTGTAACACTATTAGTTAAAAGAAAGGGATAAACTGTAAAAAAAAACAAAATAAGGCATAACTTTTTTTTAACATCAATTTTTTTTTTTTAGATTTAACCAAAGAATGTGCACATTTGTTATAATAAACAAGTGAAAAATGTTGAAAATCAGTCATCCAAAGGTGTGTGAAAAAAAAATATATATATGGTACCAATAAAAATGTCACTTTGTCCTGCAAAGAATGCAGCCCCCCACATTATTTTTTTCCTCTGTGCGGCCCATACACCCAGCCGAGTTTGAGACCCCCTGCCTTACACTATATAGATATCATGTTCATTCCCCATCTATCTTGCTCAGGAGAGCATCTCCCTCCCCCGGCACCAAGAGCAGCTCATACTGAATTGTTACAATGACTACATTGACACCCCCATACTTTGCACTGACGAGGGGCAAGCACCCCGAAACACCGTGTCTGCAAATTGGGATTCTGATCTGGCTTATATATCCTGAGTCATATTGCAATGGATTGTTGAAAATCCACTTGTGACTTTTAGGATCGCTACTTCCAATAGGTGGCGCTGTGCTAGAGTTTGTCTCCTTTACTGGAGAGACAATTTGTACATTGACTAGTAACACTGCACACAGAAATGCACCTTAATATTCCACTGTTAACCCTTTCCTCCCAGCAGTAACACACAACTCCTCACCTTGATATCATGGTGATTTATGGTCAGAATGACTTCAATGCGATCAGTGATTTCTATTCTAGCTCTGCTCACATAGATTTTATATCCACACTCAACTATAGGCCGTTCTTCATATTTTGGGGGTTTTTAGTCAGATATACTAGTTTGTGCCTGTATAGTATTGGTGTAGATGGGAGTGTAGGGCATGGGTTACATGGCACTGTGGTGGGATACTGATGGGAGGTATTGGTGCTGTGTTTGAGGCTTCTACTGGGTATTTTCCTACAAATACTGGAACAGCTCACTGCTTAGAATGATCCTTCCCAGCTCTATAATATATTATATATACCCCACAATGCAGGCTCACACACACATTTGTCTCAAGTGTGTTGTAGGGACACAGATACAGTCTTGGTCATGTGACTAAAGGCTACTTTACACACTGCGATATCGGTCCTGATATCGCTAGTGTGGGTACCCGCCCCCATCTGTTGCGCGACACAGGCAAATTGCTGCCCATGCTGCACAACACCGAACAGAACCAGTCACACATACTTACCTGCCCGGCGACGTCGCTGTGACCGGCGAACCGCCTCCTTTCTAAGGGGGCGGTTCGTGCGGCGTCACAGCAACGTCACTGAGCGACCGCCCAATAGCAGTGGAGGGGCGGAGATGAGTGGCCGGAACATCCCGCCCACCTCCTTCCTTCCTCATAGCGGCTTTGAGGCAGGTAAGGAGAGGTTCCTCGTTTCTGCGGTGTCACACGGAGCAATGTGTGCTGCCGCAGGAGCGACGAACTACATCGTTACTGCTGCAGTAACGATAATCGAGAATGGAGACCCATGTCACCGATGAGCGATTTTGCACGTTTTTGCAACGATGCAAAATCGCTCATCGGTGTCACACGCAGCAACATCGCTAATGCGGCCGGATGTGCGTCACAAATTCCGTGACCCCAACGACTCCGCATTAGCGATGTCGCAGCGTGTAAAGCCCCCTTTAGTGGGAGTGGTGTACAGGGTCTTAGCAGTAAAGAGTATTCCATATTTCTGCCAGATACCCACAGAGATATTGAAATCTGAAAAAAGAGACTTCTGCTCATTGAAGGTAAGAACTGCTCACATAGCGTTCAACTCCACAGCAAACGTGTGCTCTAGCACTGGCATCTCAGCAGGGATATTCCCCTACTACACATGTGTGTCTGGGTCGCTGTGACAGTTTACAGGACATAACTCAGGGCACCTAGACAGAAGGCAGAGGGACTACTTTCTATTTCTGGTGTAGAGCTTAGTACAATATATATATATATACTATTACATGTGACACATGTACCTTGTATTACCATTATTCGCTGTATATGAACCCCTTTTCTCCGGGCATTATTTGTCTATAGCATTTTTCACGAACCTGAGGCAACTGAGAACCCTTCAGTGAAGGAATTCCACTAACCCTCACAATACCAACCAGGGGCCTCCCTGCAGTAACTCAGGTAGTTGTACCCATTCTCTTTCCGCATTCTATGTGTTCTTCTTCTTTCTTCTTTTTTTTCTTTTTTCTTCTTTTTATTTCTATCATGTAGTTCAGGGGTTTATAGATATATGTCCTGCATCTCATATTTCCTTTAGTGGTGCTTCTTACCCATTCTCATATCATTTACCCTAGTATTTCATGATCCTGAGGCGACTGAGAACCCTTTAATAAAGGAATCCTTTTTCACTTGAATTGTCAAGTGATACTTACCAGTGACTATCACGTAATGTTACAGGTAGTTGCATTTTCTTCCTCTTCTTTCTCTCCTTTCTTCTTTGTCACACGGTCCATTGTGTTATAGCCCACGTGTCATGATAACACTTGTACCATCTTTTCATTTAGATTCCACCTACAATTATTTACCGATTCCAGTTCTGAAATAGGCTTTCATCATCTACTCACTAGAATTCTCAAGTGCATAAGGTACTGAGACATATACATGTTCACACCATTATAAAGAACAAAGTATAAACATTGAGGTTTTTCTCACACCCATGTTCCTGTGTTCTTTGATATGATATGTGTTCATTTCCTTCACTATATAGGATTGCAAGTTTTCCATTTGTACCTTAATGGCAATGACGCTATACAATTGAACACATATCATCCTGTTATCCATATAGGTGTGTATTTACCTGCTTGACTATTTTTGGTTGTTTGATCCAGAATGTTTCTCCAGATAGGTCATGTGGAAATTTTCTTTCCTCAGTACAAATGTTTTCACTATGGCTTTGGAAAAATTTTTTGTATGTGCATCATGGTTATTTGACCCATTGTACTCTCAAGTAGCAATATATTGTACTGTTATGTTGTACTATGTACTAATTACGTGTTTATATGGTTTTGTAACCCTTTATGATCTTAGATAACTTTATCCTTGATAAAGACCTAAAAACAAGGTCGAAACGTTGGATGAATTATCCTTTTGCACAAATAAAGAATTTTCAGCATTCCAAGAGTTCTTTTCTTACGTTATTGATCACTATAGTGTGCCAGAGCTATTTCTATTGAATTGACTCTTATTTTTTCTGAGCACCTGCTATATACACAGTGAGCCAGACATATTCAAGTTTCATTCAGAAGGCAGAGGGAAGCCTTAGCAGCTGAGCCTATATCTTGGCTTGTGAGCATTAGAACAGGCCGGCGATTACAGGGTAACATGAAAAATGTCCAGCTTGCATTATGACTAGAACATGACAATATCCTTTTAAGTACTAACCTATGATGCGTTCCTAAGCAGTTGATGTTATATGTTCTACATTTCATTTTCTGCATACTTTACAAGTAGTAGAATTTGCTTTGATATAGGCAACTGGATTTTCACAATGAAAAGGCAAAGGATAACGCCCGAAAAAGACGCCATACATTATGTCAGTGCCATCACTGACAAACCTGGATTGACCATGAAATACATCAATCCCCTTAAAGGTGAGTTAAAACAAGTTTTAACTAAATTGCCTTAATATTGTCATGCATTAGAATGACTGTCTTAGGTAATGATAAATATTTTCTACAGGAAGAGGAGTGTTTGCTGAAACTGAAATCGAAAAAGGGAGTTTTGTTGCAGAATATCGAGGCGAGCTCACGTATGCACTTACGATGGTAGACAACTACTCGAGATTTATGGTTGTGGTACAAGTCAAAGATCTAATGGCCCATACTGCAGCGAAGGTCTTCCAAGCACACTTATGCAGACCTCATGGCTACTCAGAGAGAGTCCTCACAGATCAAGGCACTGCCTTTGAAGCGGAAATCTTCAAGGACTTCTGCAGCTTTTACCGATGCAGGAAGATGCGCACTACACCCTACCATGCTCAAACCAATGGTTATCAACCTGCTCAGGACTTTACCCCATATTCCAGATGTGGCCTTACAAGTGATTTATAGAGGGTTAACAATACGTTGGGATCACCGGATCTAATCTCCCTTTTTATACACCCTAAAATCTTGTTTGCTTTAGAATAAACAATAACATCATAAAGGTATAGCAGTACCGTTTCAAAGTTTCGGTGTCCCAAGCAGCATTCCATCAGCCTCTGGAAGGTTCCTGGCAAATTGCACAGCTCGAAGGGCATGCTTTTGAACTCGCAGAGACCCATCGGGGTGGCAAAGGCGGTCTTCTCCCGGTCTGCCTCAGCAACGGACACTTGCCAATAGCGACTAGTGAGATCAAGGGTAGAAAAATAATTTGCAGTTCTCAATGCAGCTAGCTATTCCTCAATACAGGGGAGTGGTGCTGTCCTTCTTCTTTAACAGGACCAACGGAGCTGCCCAGAGGCTACAACTGTCACGGATAACCCCAGCCTCCTTCATGTTGCTCAACATGTCCTTGGTACACTGGTAATGTGCAGGTAGTTTTGGCTTATATCTCTCTTTGATGGGTGGGTGTGCACTTGTGGGGATGTAGTGTTTGACCCCTTTTATTCTTCAAAAGTCTAGCGGATGTTTGCTGAAGACTTGCTCGTATTCTTGCACTAGCCTGTAGACCCCCTTCTTGTGATGTGAAGGTGTGGAGTCAGTGCCTACGTGTAATTCCTTACACCACTCCTCTGGCTGACTTGGTGAGCTGTCACTGAATGGGTGGGCTGAAGCAATGGTGGATGCTGCTGTTTGGATAGCATGTGTATCTACTGAGAACAGCTTATCAATGGTGGCAAATCGGAGCAGCTTAATCTCTTGCTCTCCGCAGTTCAACACTCTCATGGGCACTCTTCCCTTCCATATTAATGAATAAAACTATGATGTAAATAGCATATAGATACCCCACAAATGCAGATAAAAGTAGGTTATGGGAAAAGGGGGAAGAGAGAAACAGGAAAATAGTGGAATAAAGTATACCTTCCAGGTGGGAGAGGAAATGGCAGCACAGCCAGTGGAGGTGAAGCAAGGGGAGCCTGCAACTAAAGAGTTGAGAGCGTTATCACATGGTGACTGAGCCTGATTGTAACGGGAGCATAGAGGTGCCGATCCTGTCTTACCTGCGTTGGTGTAGAAGTGGGTGTCCTGTGGTGGAGTCAGCTGTGTGCAGTGGTGGCCGTGGGTTCTTTTATGTGCGACCGTAGTAATAGCTGCGCCCACTTCCTGTATGGGAGTGGAATGCAGTGAGGCTAATGGAACGCACGCCTGCGCATTTGTGTTTAACGTCGCGCATGTGCAGAACGGAGAAAAGGCTGCGCTCACTTCCTAATGAAAGGGAGTGAGACGCAGCTGGGAAGGGAAGGGAAAAGATTAGGGTTTGGGGATGATGAAAGGGCTTTCTACGGGCAAGGATGGCAAAGGGTGGCAGTGACGGAAAGTCAGGCAGCCTGTCCTGTCCTGTCCTGTCCGTCCGTCTTTTTGTATCATGAATTGGAAAGACTGCAAGGGGGAGGGGAGGTGCTTGGAGGAGGAGGAGTTATTCAGATTAATTGCAGTGGGCGGCGGCTGCAAAAAGCATCATTCTTCTTGTTTTTGCTCTGCAAAACAGCCTTTTCAAGGGTTGGCTTGGGTGACAAAATGTCTTCTGTAGGCGTGGGTTTGTCTCCCTCTCCCTAAGATGTGTCCGGTATAGGCCAGGGTGCCACTCAAGGCCGTAACCAATTCGGGTTATAGCTTCTCGGCCTTTTGGCTAAGATCAAGTGTAGTTTCGGAGGACGCTACCTTGGTCGGTACTGGAAGGTGCCTGGGATTGCACGTCTGCCGGCCTTGAGGAAGTGTGTGCGCCTTCTGGTGACACATAGCCCTCTTGTGCCTGGACGGTTCCCAGGCAACGGGAGGCGATCACCTTTGTTATTTTGAAGTCCTACTGATAAACAGAAAAAAAAAAAAATTAAATCTGTTCTTATCAGTTTAATATCTGATACGTCCCCTCTCTGGGGACCATATATTAAATGGATTTTTAGAACAAGGAGATGGAAAAAATCTTGCTCTGTCCACTCCACGCATTGACCTGGTATTGCAGTACCTCCAGGACCGGTGCACCCCTTCTTAACCCAGTTTCCAAAAGCAGAACTCAATTCACCTGATTCAAATGAGCCCCATTAGTGAATTGAAAGAAAGCAAAAACTTTATATGCACCTCAATTTGGCCAATTCACTTTTCACACTTTCACCCTTTTTTTTATCTTTCACACCTTTTACTTGCTTTATTGATGCAAAAGCTGTGCCAAATAGCAAACTCATCTCCACTCAACTTGACCAACTCTGCTATGTCCCGTGCAGTATCTTATTCTCAGTCTTATCTAGATCATTTGCAATTGAATAGAATAGATCCCTTTTGGACACATTGGATTCAGCTGCTGCAGTGACTGCAGGTGTTAGAAGATGCAGACTTGGCATCAGGTGCTGTCTATCAGATTCCACTCCAATTAAAGCTTCCATTGTTTTTCGGTGTTTTCTTTGAGCAATGATGATGTCTTTAGTGATCTGTTGGCTCCCTCTCCTGGAGGAAGAGTTTGCTTGCTCTTGGACTTTCAAAAAGAGAGGTCATGATAGACATTTAGCTTCTGAGCCCAATTGGGGACAGTCATGGGTGATGAATGTTTTGCAACCTGCTGCGAAGCCTGATACCGCAATATAAGGAACGTCAAATACTAAGAATGGGCGGCCTATGAAAGAATTAGTACTTTCATTAAGCATACTTAAACGGCTAATTGGGAATAGACAAACTGTAAAAAGCCCTCTGAGAAAGCCCCTCTCTAACCTTTGTTAGTAAGCTTTTCTGTAGTCTGCCTGTTGATGTATTTTCCGTTTGAACAGTGCACAACATGAAGTGACGGAACACTGGCTTGTCACAATGTCCCCCGCTGACATCACGATAGCGCTGCTGCCTAGAAAGCCAGCTGCGCAGCAGAAGTTCTTCTTTGGGTGGGATGGTGGGCTAATGTATCTATTCCTGCTTGGTGTGAGTTTGACATGATCTAGAGCAACGAGTTCCAGCGGCTAGCGGTTGATTATTGGCTGTAATGGGGCTTTCTGGCTGGTGCCAGCCTTTCTTCTTAGCACACAGGAACCACAATCCCTACACCATGCTTCGATGGATTCTCTCATCCCAGCCCAGTAAAACTACATATTTCACACAGTTATAAGCAGCCCATGGGCATTCACCTGGATTAAAACCCATAACAGCTCATAGACCAAACAATCAATCTACCACTGGACCAAACATGTTATGGTTATGCGTTTTCATTGGATGGATAATCGAAGCCATGTTTTTTTCCTTTCTGTTGGGTTTGTTGTGTGAGTAGCCTATAGGATTAAGTTGGTTACCGCAGGCAGTGGATTTAACTTCCTGTCTTTGGTCCAGTGGTAGATGGATTGTCTGGTCTATGAGCTGTTATTGGTTTGAATGCAGGTGAATGCCCATGGGCTGCTTATGACTGTGTAAAATATGTAGTTTTACTGGGCTGGGATGAGAGAATCCATTGAAGCATGGTGTAGGGATTGTGGTTCCTGTGTGCTAAGAAGAGAGGCTGGCACCAGCCAGAAAGCCCCATTGCAGCCAATAATCACTTAATAACTTTTTCAACTTGTCATCATATGGGAGGCCTTCCATTCCTTGTAGTAGTCTAGTTGCCCACCTTTGAACTGACTCTAACTTCTGAATGTCCTTTTTAAAATGTGGAGCCCAAAACTGGTTCCCATATTCCAGATGTAGCCTTACAAGTGATTTATAGAGGTTGATCATCTTTACTTATCATTTAAAACTTTCAAACTGGTACACTCAACACATAAAGCCCCCCCCTTTTAAAGAGTAGTTTCCCTGTACCTAAGTGGGGGTCTACCTAGGTTGGAGCGAGTGGACCTTCGGGGTCCGGTGTCAGTGGTGACAGGCAGTGGGGCAGAGGGAACAGTCAGTTCCTCCTCCCTGCTATCATGTGGGGCAGGCGGAGGCGTAGGGGAGCTGGGTACAGGTACATCCCTGGGCACTGGCTCGCGGTTAACCGTTTCCATCATTTCTTCATCCACGGGTTGTGGGAACAGTATCACTGGAAGGATCACCGCACCGTTCTGTGTAGGCCAGTCTGCTGGAAAATCACCCATCATGGTGTGGATTACCTCTTTTTCCTTCTCCACTGGACTGGGAACTGGAGCCTCATCCGCTACTCTCAATGCTGGTGGGCACTTCTTCAGGTGGTCTCGGGAAACCGTGGCCAAAGTCCCCCCCTGGTCACGGCTGATCTGGTAGGCCTTCCCATTCTCCCATCCTGTGGGCTGGACTACATACGGGGTTTTTTCCCATTGATCATCCAGCTTGTGGGCCCTTCTTTTCCGCTTCAGCACTACATCCCCAGGTTGGAAGGAACCGGCAGGCGCCTTCTTGTTGAAGCACTGCTCCTGTTGTCCCCGACTCCGGCACAAGTTCTTTTCAACATACTCCTGGACCTGTCGGTACTGTGTCCTCCGCCGAGTGTCCCATTCAGCTGTCGACAGGAGTGCTTCTGAAGCTTCCAAGCCCATTTCCAGATCCACTGGTAGCCGGCCGGGACGAGCTCTCATCAGGTATGCTGGAGTGCATTTCGTAGAGCTGGAAGGGATGTTGTTGTACATATCGACCAGGTCAGGTAGCTTCTCCAGCCACAGGTTCCGCTCTTCCAGTGGTAACGTCTTGAGGAGGCCCAGGACCAAGTGGTTCATCTTTTCACAAATGCCATTGGTTTGGGCGTGGTAAGGCGTGGTCCGGATTTTCTTGCAGCCGTACAACTGGCAGAATTCCTGGAATAGCTCTGCTTCAAAGGCCGGACCCTGGTCGGTAAGCACCCTCTCCGGGTACCAATGCGGTCAACAGAAATAAGCCTGGAAAGCCTTAGCAGCGGTGCGGCCGGTTAAGTCCTTAACTGGGACAACCACCAGGAACCTCGAGTAGTGGTCTACGATGGTCAGAGCGTAGGTGTACCCACTTCGGCTGGGGGTGAGCTTTACATGGTCAAGGGGAACCAGCTCCAGCGGTTGGTGTGTAATGATCGGGTGTAGGGGTGCCTTCTGGCTGGCCTCGTCCTTCCTTCTCAATGCGCAAGGGCCACATTCTCGGCACCAGGCCTCCACAGATTCCCGCATTCCACTCCAATAGAACCGCTCTCTTAACAACATCTCTAGCTTCTTCCACCCGAAGTGCACTGCACCATCATGGTATGCTTGCAGGACGGTGGGCACTTTAGCCTGGGGAATCACCAGCTGGCGGATCTTCTCGTGAGTCTTTGGATTAATCAGCTCGCGATACAACTTCCCCTGGTGTAGGTATAGCCGGGTCCGTTCTTGCCACAGACGTTGGGCTTCGGCAGGGGCAGCAGGGTCTATCCCAGCAGAACCCTGTTCCACTAGAGTCTTGACCAGGCGGACAGCAGGTGCCTGGTCCTGAGCTTCCTGCCAGTCCTGTCGGGGCAGCGGATCCAGGTTCACCCGTTGTTGGTAGACGTGCACCTTCTCAGTGAATGGCCGGTGAAATGCAGGCAACTCGATCTCTTCGAGGTCATCATCCTCTGGCCCCTCTTCCGACAGGTGGGGCATCCGGGAGAGTGCATTGGCATTGACGTTGGTACGGCCGGCCCGGTACTTGATGGTGAAATCGTAGTTGGCTAACCTGGTCACCCACCGCTGCTCCAACGCGCCCAGCTTGGCCGTATCTAGATGGGTCAGCAGGTTATTGTCTGTGTACGCGGTGAACTTGGCTGCTGCCAGGTAATGGCGGAAACGCTCGGTGATAGCCCACACCAGTGCCAAGAGCTCAAGCTTGAAGGAGATGTAGTTCTCAGGGTTCCTCTCAGTCGGTCGGAGTTTTCGGCTAGCATAAGCTATTACCTTTTCCCTTCTGTCTTGGACCTGGGATAGAACAGCCCCCAAGCCCACATTGCTGGCGTCGGTGTAGAGGATGAATGGGCGGCTGTAGTCAGGGTACGCTAGGATTTCCTCTCCGGTCAGGGCTGTTCTCAGCTGGCGGAAGGATTCCTCATGCTTTTCTTCCCACACCAATGGGGCTACTAGGGATCTACCACCCTTGGTCTGTCCTACGAGGAGGTCTTGCATGGGGGCAGCCATCTTTGTGTACCCCTTAATGAAGCGACGGTAATATCCCACCAGGCCCAGAAACTGCCTCACTTCCCTCACTGTGGTCGGTCTCGGCCAGTCTTGGATGGCGGTGATCTTCTCGGGGTTGGGGGCGACACCTTCCGCACCAACCACATGTCCTAGGTACTGCACTCTGGGTTTCAGCAGATGACACTTTGAGGGCTTCAACTTCATCCCATACTTGGCAAGGGACGCGAACACCTCGGCTAGGTGCTCCAGGTGGGCTTCATACGTCTGTGAGTACACAATCACATCATCCAAGTACAGCAAAACGGTCCCATAGGCAGTCTTCTCTCGGTCTTCCGGTGCCACGGCCACCTGCCAGTACCCGCTGGTGAGGTCAAGGGTGGAGAAGTAGTTAGCGGTTCTCAGCGAGGCCAGGGACTCTTTGATGCGGGGCAGAGGGTAAGCATCCTTATGCGTTATCTGGTTAATCTTCCGGTAATCCACACACATCCGCATGGTGCCATCCTTCTTCTTAACCAGCACCAACGGAGCGGCCCAGGGACTACAGCTGTCCCTAATAACCTCTGCCTCCTTCATGTTCCTCAACATGTCTTTGGCGCATTGGTAGTGCGCAGGGGGAATAGGCCTGTATCTCTCTTTAATAGGGGAGTGTGTACCGGTAGGGATGTGGTGTTGAACCCCTTTAATCTGCCCAAAATCTAGAGGGTGCTTGCTAAAAACCCGCTCATACTCCTGTACCACCCGGTATACCCCTTCCTTGTGGTGTATGGGGGTATCATCAGTGCCGACATGTAGCTCTCGATACCACTCGCCTAACTCCCCCAGGGATGAGTGGGAACCGGCAGCAGGCGGTGTGACCGGGGGAACGGCTTCATGGATCGTGTGGGGATCTAGAGTGAACAATTTGGCAAGGGTAGCGTACCGGGTGGTGCATGAATGCACACATATTGGTTTTATAATCTTATTGTATTACTTTATATTCTTATTTCACTTGTGCATATCTCCATCATAATCCTGGCTAAGAAATATAGCTTTTTTTGGGGTACACAGGTAGTAAGGTCTTCTTTCTATTTCTTTAGGGGTGATATAGCCTGGTGGAACTCTAGACCTCTAACATTATATATGCACCCTTTTTCTTTATGGTTCTTGGACACCTTATAACATTCTTCCATACATATATATCTTTCTCATAAATTATAAATAATTAGGCATTTTTATATATTTTATTTACATTTTCATAAATAACTTTTTACAAAGCATGGGGGACATTCTCACATACATATAATTTTCATGTACGCATTCTGAAAATTTACGCATAAACCGTACACACTCCTTTTTGTAACAATTTCTATAACTCATTCGCTGAACTCTCATCCCGGATATTCATTCTTACACCGAATTTCCTGTTATAACACAACATTCATGATTTTTATTCAATTTATTTTTATTTTTTAGGTTTATTAGTAGTGATGAGCGAGTACTAAAAAGCTCGGGTGCTCGAAGCTCGGGCCGAGCCTCCCAAGATACTCGTGTACTCGGCCCGAGCACCGAGCCCAATGTTATCCTATGGGAGACCCGAGTATTTTTGTGAAATGACCACCGGCAGCATGTAGAAACCCTAAAAATGGCACAAAAGTCTCCGAAGAGTGCTCAAATGACATGGCAACAGCATGGGGAAGACCCCTTGAAGCATTTATCACTCAAAAGTCACAGCTGTGAATAATTTTGTCCACGTTTTACGCCATTTTTACGGACTCACCAGAAAACCTTCCAAAATGACACCAAAATGATTTTTCATAGCGGAAATGTTAAGGGCACATACCCAATAGTGAGATAGAGCTAATGTATGTTACTTTTTGAGATCAATACATGAAAGATTTTACGTAAAACATTGTGTGGCACTCCGATGTCCCTGAGAAGAGACGTACATAAAGGCCTCTGAGTCTAATGTGCCCATTTTGAGGAACTGAGTCTTTGTAGTATTTTCCTTTGCCAGGGCAGTCCAAAATTGTGAGGTTCACCAATGCCCCTGCATACAGACGTGCATGATGGCCTGTAAACCTGAAGTGCCCATTGTAAGGAAGTGGGTCTATTGTAGTATAGCCCTTAGGCAGGGCAGCCAAAAATTGGGAGGCTCCACGTTGTCCCTGGATAGAGACGTGCATGAGGGCCTCAAAACATTAAGTGTCCAGTGTCAGGAAGTGGGTGTATTATAGTATAGCCCTTAGGCAGGGCAGCCAAAAATTGGGAGGCTCTACGTTGTCCCTGGATAGAGACGTGCATGAGGGCCTGTAAACCTGAAGTGCCCATTGGAAGGAAGTGGGTCTTTTGTAGTATAGCCCTTTGGCAGGGCAGCCAAAAATTGGGAGGCTCCACGTTGTCCCTGGATAGAGACGTGCATGAGGGCCTGTAAACCTGAAGTGCCCATTGGAAGGAAGTGGGTCTTTTGTAGTATAGCCCTTTGGCAGGGCAGCCAAAAATTGGGAGGCTCCACGTTGTCCCTGGATAGAGACATGCATGAGGGCCTCAAAACATTAAGTGTCCATTGTCAGGAAGTGGGTGTATTATAGTATAGCCCTTAGGCAGGGCAGCCAAAAATTGGGAGGCTCCACGTTGTCCCTGGATAGAGACGTGCATGAGGGCCTGTAAACCTGAAGTGCCCATTGGAAGGAAGTGGGTCTTTTGTAGTATAGCCCTTTGGCAGGGCAGCCAAAAATTGGGAGGCTCCACGTTGTCCCTGGATAGAGACGTGCATGAGGGCCTCAAAACATTAAGTGTCCATTGTCAGGAAGTGGGTGTATTATAGTATAGCCCTTTGGCAGGGCAGCCAAAAATTGGGAGGCTCCACGTTGTCCCTGGATAGAGACGTGCATGAGGGCCTCAAAACATTAAGTGTCCATTGTCAGGAAGTGGGTGTATTATAGTATAGCCCTTAGGCAGGGCAGCCAAAAATTGGGAGGCTCCACGTTGTCCCTGGATAGAGACGTGCATGAGGGCCTCAAAACATTAAGTGTCCATTGTCAGGAAGTGGGTCTTTTGTAGTATAGCCCTTTGGCAGGGCAGCCAAAAATTGGGAGGCTCCACGTTGTCTCTGGATAGAGACGTGCATGAGGGCCTCAAAACATTAAGTGTCCATTGTCAGGAAGTGGGTGTATTATAGTATAGCCCTTAGGCAGGGCAGCCAAAAATTGGGAGGCTCCACGTTGTCCCTGGATAGAGACGTGCATGAGGGCCTCAAAACATTAAGTGTCCATTGTCAGGAAGTGGGTCTTTTGTAGTATAGCCCTTTGGCAGGGCAGCCAAAAATTGGGAGGCTCCACGTTGTCCCTGGATAGAGACGTGCATGAGGGCCTCAAAACATTAAGTGTCCATTGTCAGGAAGTGGGTGTATTATAGTATAGCCCTTAGGCAGGGCAGCCAAAAATTGGGAGGCTCCACGTTGTCCCTGGATAGAGACGTGCATGAGGGCCTCAAAACATTAAGTGTCCATTGTCAGGAAGTGGGTCTTTTGTAGTATAGCCCTTTGGCAGGGCAGCCAAAAATTGGGAGGCTCCACGTTGTCCCTGCATAGAGACGTGCATGAGGGCCTCAAAACATTGTTCCCATTGCAAAGGAGCGGGTCTCCTGTCGTTGTAATGTCCATTCTGCAAAGAATGGGCGAAAAAAATTACCACTGGGGGTATACCTGAAACAAAGGCCTAACTCTTGTAACGGTCATCATGGTGGCGCATGAGGAGAAGGAGGAGCAGTCCAGCGATTATCCAAAGTCCAGAAGTGTGTACCCATGGGTGACTGGAGGTACATGGCAAATTCCCGTTACAAACTTTAAATTCCGCTCTCATTTGCTGGTGGTGTGGTGAAGTCTGGCCCAATCCAACCCTTGTTCATCTTGATCAGAGTCAGCCTGTCAGCATTTTCAGTTGACAGGCGGGTGCGTTTATCTGTAATGATTCCACCTGCGGCACTAAAAACACGCTCTGACAAAACGCTAGCGGCAGGGCAGGCCAGGACTTCCAAGGCGTAGAGAGCCAATTCATGCCACGTGTCCACCTTGGATACCCAATAATTGTAAGGCACAGAGGATTGTCGGAGTACAGTTGTTCGATCTGCAAGGTACTCCTTGAGCATCTGGGCAAACTTAGGATTTCTTGTGGCACTACCCCGCACCTCAGGGGCTGTGGTACGTGAGGGGCTGAGAAAACTGTCCCACATCTTAAAGACTGTTCCCCTACCTCTGGCGGATTGGACTTGTGCCTCTCTCGGCTGTACGCCTTGGTTGTCCACTGATTCCTGACCTATGCCGCTAGCGTTTTGTGAGGGGAATGCTTTGCCTACTTCCGTGACTATGGCCTTCCGGAACTGCTGCATTTTGGTTGACCTCTCCGCCTCGGGAATAAGAGACATAAAGTTCTCCTTGTAGCGTGGGTCTAACAGTGTTACCAACCAGTAATGATTGTCGGCCAAGATGTTCTTAACGCGAGGGTCACGAGACAGGCAGCTTACCATAAAGTCAGCCATGTGCGCCAGACTCTTAACAGCCAGGACTTCAGTAGCCTGACCAACACGTTGACTGAACATGCTGTCCTCCTCCTCCTCCTCCTCCTCCTCCTCATCTACCCTGTCCTCTGGCCAGCCACGCTGAACCGAGGATATGACTGGTGTGCATGTCATATCCTCAATTTGGCCGGAGATTTGCTCCATGTCTTCATCCTCCTCCTCGTCATAGTCCTCCACTGCACGTTGTGATGAGACGAGGCTGGGCTGTGTGTTATCACCCACACCCACTACTGTTTCTTGCTGCAACTCATCGCGCTCCGCCTGCAATGCATCATGTTTGGTTTTGAGCAGAGACCGTTTTAGAAGGCAGAGTAGCGGTATGGTGACGCTAATAATGGCGTCATCTTATACCTTTATGATGTTATTGTTTATTCTAAAGCAAACAAGATTTTAGGGTGTATAAAAAGGGAGATTAGATCCGGTGATCCCAACGTATTGTTAACCCTCTATAAATCACTTGTAAGGCCACATCTGGAATATGGGGTAAAGTCCTGAACAGGTTGATAACCATTGGTTTGAGCATGGTAGGGTGTAGTGCGCATCTTCCTGCATCCGCCATAACCTTCCCTTAGGATATACTGTGCCCTTATCAGATTGGTTGTACAAGGTTGCTTCTCTTATTGGATGGATTTCAAGCTGCATGGATAATGTTCATTTAAATGATGTGGATAGAAAGACTGAAGATATCTACATGTAGTCCATCATGAATCAATTCTATTTTACACAGTCATAAGCAGCCCATGGGCATTCACCTGCATTCAAACCAATAACAGCTCATAGACCAGACAATCCATCTACCACTGGACCAAAGACAGGAAGTTAAATCCACTGCCTGCGGTAACCAACTTAATCCTATAGGCTACTCACACAACAAACCCAACAGAAAGGAAAAAAACATGGCTTCGATTATCCATCCAATGAAAACGCATAACCATTGTGAGCCATTGGACAATGCAATTGGACACTTGGTGACATGGTGCACGGCCCAATGAATCAAGTCTTTACTTCATATTCACGGTTTAAGCCCTTGGGTTCTAATGTGCCCAGAGTACATATCCAGAAAGATTCTCTTTCTTTGAGCTAAACACAAGTCAACAATACATTGTAAGCAGATTCTATTACCAGTCCCACACCATTTTGTGACGCATAATCACACAGTGATCCAATTAACATTCCAAGTCATCGAACATGTCCAAGCCATACGCAGAGGAGGCAATAGAATTAGGAAGCTCAAAGAAAGGGAATCTTTCTGGATATATACTCTGGGCACATTGGAACCCAAAGGCTTAAACCATGAATATGAAGTACAGACTTGATTCATTGGGCCATGCATGGACATAATGGACATAATTCTAATAGGCAGGACAGGTAATAAGGAGCACAAGTTATATGCTAAAATGTGTTGTGTGACAAGACAGACACAGGAAAGGACATGATAACAGGTGTAGGGACCAACAAGGTGAGACAAGGGGTATCAGGATAGGGTCAAGTAGGTATGAATGTAGTAATGGGGCAGGCATAGAGAATTGTATGTGAATGTGAATTACAATAAATCACTAAGGAAAGGAATATGTGAGTGTGTGCCTAATGTAAACTAATATTGTACTGGCAAAATTATAGATGGAAAGGGAGAAGGGGAGGGGGGGAGAGAGGAGGCTGTAATTGACTACAAGGGTATGAGTTATGAGTGATCATAGGGATAGTGTTACATAAGTGGAAATACCTATGGAGGACCGGATGTGTAAGCGCATACCTTATACAAACCTATAGAGTGCTGATGGGTGAGAGTGTGATGTTAGATATAAGACATCCTATAGTGAATAGTGAGCCGTAATCAAGTGCAACAGGGATATTTCACGTGACTATGGGAACCTGGAAGGTAAAGAAAGGGGAGAAAAAACTGTTAGACAAGGTAATCAGACATAATGTAACCAGTTGATCAGACATGATCACCTGGTTTGAGACCCCCTGCCTTACACTATATAGATATCATGTTCATTCCCCATCTATCTTGCTCAGGAGAGCATCTCCCTCCCCCGGCACCAAGAGCAGCTCATACTGAATTGTTACATTGACTAGTAACACTGCACACAGAAATGCACCTTAATATTCCACTGTTAACCCTTTCCTCCCAGCAGTAACACACAACTCCTCACCTTGATATCATGGTGATTTATGGTCAGAATGACTTCAATGCGATCAGTGATTTCTATTCTAGCTCTGCTCACATAGATTTTATATCCACACTCAACTATAGGCCGTTCTTCATATTTTGGGGGCTTTTAGTCAGATATACTAGTTTGTGCCTGTATAGTATTGGTGTAGATGGGAGTGTAGGGCATGGGTTACATGGCACTGTGGTGGAATACTGATGGGAGGTATTGGTGCTGTGTTTGATGCTTCTACTGGGTATTTTCCTACAAATACTGGAACAGCTCACTGCTTAGAATGATCCTTCCCAGCTCTATAATATATTATATATACCCCACAATGCAGGCTCACACACACATTTGTCTCAAGTGTGTTGTAGGGACACAGATACAGTCTTGGTCATGTGACTAAAGGCTACTTTACACACTGCGATATCGGTCCCGATATCGCTAGTGTGGGTACCCGCCCCCATCTGTTGCGCGACACGGGCAAATCGCTGCCCATGCCGCACAACACCGACCAGACCCGTCACACATACTTACCTGCCCGGCGACGTCGCTGTGTCCGGCGAACCGCCTCCTTTCTAAGGGGGCGGTCCGTGCGGCGTCACAGCGACGTCACTGAGCGACCGCCCATTAGCAGCGGAGGGGCGGAGATGAGTGGCCGGAACATCCCGCCCACCTCCTTCCTTCCTCATAGCGGCTGGGAGGCAGGTAAGGAGAGGTTCCTCGTTTCTGCGGTGTCACACGGAGCGATGTGTGCTACCGCAGGAGCGACGAACTACATCGTTACTGCTGCAGTAACGATAATCGAGAATGGAGACCCATGTCACCGATGAGCGATTTTGCACGTTTTTGCAACGATGCAAAATCGCTCATCGGTATCACACGCAGCAACATCGCTAATGCGGCCGGATGTGCGTCACAAATTCCGTGACCCCAACGACTCCGCATTAGCGATGTCGCAGCGTGTAAAGCCCCCTTTAGTGGGAGTGGTGTACAGGGTCTTAGCAGTAAAGAGTATTCCATATTTCTGCCAGATACCCACAGAGATATTGAAATCTGAAAAAAGAGACTTCTGCTCATTGAAGGTAAGAACTGCTCACATAGCGTTCAACTCCACAGCAAACGAGTGCTCTAGCACTGGCATCTCAGCAGGGATATTCCCCTACTACACATGTGTGTCTAGGTCACTGTGACAGTTTACAGGACATAACTCAGGGCACCTAGACAGAAGGCAGAGGGACTACTTTCTATTTCTGGTGTAGAGCTTAGTACAATATATATATATTTATACTATTACATGGGACACATGTACCTTGTATTACCATTATTCGCTGTATATGAACCCCTTTTCTCCAGGCATTATTTGTCTATAGCATTTTTCACGAACCTGAGGCAACTGAGAACCCTTCAGTGAAGGAATTCCACTAACCCTCACAATACCTACCAGGGGCCTCCCTGCAGTAACTCAGGTAGTTGTACCCATTCTCTTTCCGCATTCTATGTGTTCTTCTTCTTTCTTCTTTTTTTTCTTTTTTCTTCTTTTTATTTCTATCATGTAGTTCAGGGGTTTATAGATATATGTCCTGCATCTCATATTTCCTTTAGTGGTGCTTCTTACCCATTCTCATATCATTTACCCTAGTATTTCATGATCCTGAGGCGACTGAGAACCCTTTAATAAAGGAATCCTTTTTCACCTGAATTGTCAAGTGATACTTACCAGTGACTATCACGTAATGTTACAGGTAGTTCCATTTTCTTCCTCTTCTTTCTCTCCTTTCTTCTTTGTCACACGGTCCATTGTGTTATAGCCCACGTGTCATGATAACACTTGTACCATCTTTTCATTTAGATTCCACCTACAATTATTTACCGATTCCAGTTCTGGAATAGGCTTTCATCATCTACTCACTAGAATTCTCAAGTTCATAAGGTACTGAGACATATACATGTTCACACCATTATAAAGAACAAAGTATAAACATTGAGGTTTTTCTCACACCCATGTTCCTGTGTTCTTTGATATGATATGTGTTCATTTCCTTCACTATATAGGATTGCAAGTTTTCCATTTGTACCTTAATGGCAATGACGCTATACAATTGAACACATATCATCCTGTTATCCATATAGGTGTGTATTTACCTGCTTGACTATTTTTGGTTGTTTGATCCAGAATGTTTCTCCAGATAGGTCATGTGGAAATTTTCTTTCCTCAGTACAAATGTTTTCACTATGGCTTTGGAAAATTTTTTTGTATGTGCATCATGGTCATTTGACCCATTGTACTCTCAAGTAGCAATATATTGTACTGTTATGTTGTACTATGTACTAATTACGTGTTTATATGGTTTTGT
Source organism: Anomaloglossus baeobatrachus (assembly GCF_048569485.1). Lineage (NCBI taxonomy): Eukaryota > Metazoa > Chordata > Amphibia > Anura > Aromobatidae > Anomaloglossus > Anomaloglossus baeobatrachus. The sequence goes on along the minus strand of NW_027442435.1, from coordinate 57,465 downwards.
AACCCTTTATGATCTTAGATAACTTTATCCTTGATAAAGACCTAAAAACAAGCTCGAAACGTTGGATGAATTATCCTTTTGCACAAATAAAGAATTTTCAGCATTCTAAGAGTTCTTTTCTTACGTTATTGATCACTATAGTGTGCCAGAGCTATTTCTATTGAATTGACTCTTATTTTTTCTGAGCACCTGCTATATACACAGTGAGCCAGACATATTCAATTTTCATTCAGAAGGCAGAGGGAAGCCTTAGCAGCTGAGCCTATATCTTGGCTTGTGAGCATTAGAACAGGCCGGCGATTACAGGGTAACATGAAAAATGTCCAGCTTGCATTATGACTAGAACATGACAATATCCTTTTAAGTACTAACCTATGATGCGTTCCTAAGCAGTTGATGTTATATGTTCTACATTTCATTTTCTGCATACTTTCCAAGTAGTAGAATTTGCTTTGATATAGGCAACTGGATTTTCACAATGAAAAGGCAAAGGATAACGCCCGAAAAAGACGCCATACATTATGTCAGTGCCATCACTGACAAACCTGGATTGACCATGAAATACATCAATCCCCTTAAAGGTGAGTTAAAACAAGTTTTAACTAAATTGCCTTAATATTGTCATGCATTAGAATGACTGTCTTAGGTAATGATAAATATTTTCTACAGGAAGAGGAGTGTTTGCTGAAACTGAAATCGAAAAAGGGAGTTTTGTTGCAGAATATCGAGGTGAGCTCACGTATGCACTTACGATGGTAGACAACTACTCGAGATTTATGGTTGTGGTACAAGTCAAAGATCTAATGGCCCATACTGCAGCGAAGGTCTTCCAAGCACACTTATGCAGACCTCATGGCTACTCAGAGAGAGTCCTCACAGATCAAGGCACTGCCTTTGAAGCGGAAATCTTCAAGGACTTCTGCAGCTTTTACCGATGCAGGAAGATGCGTACTACACCCTACCATGCTCAAACCAATGGTTATCAACCTGCTCAGGACTTTACCCCATATTCCAGATGTGGCCTTACAAGTGATTTATAGAGGGGTAACAATACGTTGGGATCATCGGATCTAATCTCCCTTTTTATACACCCTAAAATCTTGTTTGCGTTAGAATAAACAATAACATCATAAAGGTATAGCAGTACCGTTTCAAAGTTTCGGTGTCCCAAGCAGCATTCCATCAGCCTCTGGAAGGTTCCTGGCAAATTGCACAGCTCGAAGGGCATGCTTTTGAACTCGCAGAGACCCATCGGGGTGGCAAAGGCGGTCTTCTCCCGGTCTGCCTCAGCAACGGACACTTGCCAATAGTGACTAGTGAGATCAAGGGTAGAAAAATAATTTGCAGTTGTCAATGCAGCTAGCTATTCCTCAATACAGGGGAGTGGTGCTGTCCTTCTTCTTTAACAGGACCAACGGAGCTGCCCAGAGGCTACAACTGTCACGGATAACCCCAGCCTCCTTCATGTTGCTCAACATGTCCTTGGTACACTGGTAATGTGCAGGTAGATTTGGCTTATATCTCTCTTTGATGGGTGGGTGTGCACTTGTGGGGATGTAGTGTTTGACCCCTTTTATTTTTCAAAAGTCTAGCGGATGTTTGCTGAAGACTTGCTCGTATTCTTGCACTAGCCTGTAGACCCCCTTCTTGTGATGTGAAGGTGTGGAGTCAGTGCCTACGTGTAATTCCTTACACCACTCCTCTGGCTGACTTGGTGAGCTGTCACTGAATGGGTGGGCTGAAGCAATGGTGGATGCTGCTGTTTGGATAGCATGTGTATCTACTGAGAACAGCTTATCAATGGTGGCAAATCGGAGCAGCTTAATCTTTTGCTCTCCGCAGTTCAACACTCTCATGGGCACTCTTCCCTTCCATATTAATGAATAAAACTATGATGTAAATAGCATATAGATACCCCACAAATGCAGATAAAAGTAGGTTATGGGAAAAGGGGGAAGAGAGAAACAGGAAAATAGTGGAATAAAGTATACCTTCCAGGTGGGAGAGGAAATGGCAGCACAGCCAGTGGAGGTGAAGCAAGGGGAGCCTGCAACTAAAGAGTTGAGAGCGTTATCACATGGTGACTGAGCCTGATTGTAACGGGAGCATAGAGGTGCCGATCCTGTCTTACCTGCGTTGGTGTAGAAGTGGGTGTCCTGTGGTGGAGTCAGCTATGTGCAGTGGTGGCCGTGGGTTCTTTTATGTGCGACCGTAGTAATAGCTGTGCCCACTTCCTGTATGGGAGTGGAATGCAGTGAGGCTAATGGAACGCACGCCTGCGCATTTGTGTTTAACGTCGCGCATGTGCAGAACGGAGAAAAGGCTGCGCTCACTTCCTAATGAAAGGGAGTGAGACGCAGCTGGGAAGGGAAGGGAAAAGATTAGGGTTTGGGGATGATGAAAGGGCTTTCTACGGGCAAGGATGGCAAAGGGTGGCAGTGACGGAAAGTCAGGCAGATGGTCCTGTCCTGTCCTGTCCGTCCGTCTTTTTGTATCATGAATTGGAAAGACTGCAAGGGGGAGGGGAGGTGCTTGTGCCCAAAAGGAGGAGTTATTCAGATTCATTGCAGTGGGCGGCGGCTGCAAAAAGCACCATTCTCCTTGTTTTTGCTCTACAAAACAGCCTTTTCAAGGGTTTGGCTTGGGTGACAAAATGTCTTCTGTAGGCGTGGGTTTGTCTCCCTCTCCCTAAGATGTGTCCGGTATAGGCCAGGGTGCCACTCAAGGCCGTAACCAATTCGGGTTATAGCTTCTCGGCCTTTTGGCTAAGATCAAGTGTAGTTTCGGAGGACGCTACCTTGGTCGGTACTGGAAGGTGCCTGGGATTGCACGTCTGCCGGCCTTGAGGGAGTGTGTGCGCCTTCTGGTGACACATAGCCCTCTTGTGCCTGGACGGTTCCCAGGCAACGGGAGGCGATCACCTTTGTTATTTTGAAGTCCTACTGATAAACAGAAAAAAAATGAAAATCCAGTTGCCTATATCAAAGCAAATTCTACTACTTGTAAAGTATGCAGAAAATGAAATGTAGAACATATAACATCAACTGCTTAGGAACGCATCATAGGTTAGTACTTAAAAGGATATTGTCATGTTCTAGTCATAATGCAAGCTGGACATTTTTCATGTTACCCTGTAATCGCCGGCCTGTTCTAATGCTCACAAGCCAAGATATAGGCTCAGCTGCTAAGGCTTCCCTCTGCCTTCTGAATGAAAATTGAATATGTCTGGCTCACTGTGTATATAGCAGGTGCTCAGAAAAAATAAGAGTCAATTCAATAGAAATAGCTCTGGCACACTATAGTGATCAATAACGTAAGAAAAGAACTCTTAGAATGCTGAAAATTCTTTATTTGTGCAAAAGGATAATTCATCCAACGTTTCGAGCTTGTTTTTAGGTCTTTATCAAGGATAAAGTTATCTAAGATCATAAAGGGTTACAAAACCATATAAACACGTAATTAGTACATAGTACAACATAACAGTACAATATATTGCTACTTGAGAGTACAATGGGTCAAATGACCATGATGCACATACAAAAAAATTTTCCAAAGCCATAGTGAAAACATTTGTACTGAGGAAAGAAAATTTCCACATGACCTATCTGGAGAAACATTCTGGATCAAACAACCAAAAATAGTCAAGCAGGTAAATACACACCTATATGGATAACAGGATGATATGTGTTCAATTGTATAGCGTCATTGCCATTAAGGTACAAATGGAAAACTTGCAATCCTATATAGTGAAGGAAATGAACACATATCATATCAAAGAACACAGGAACATGGGTGTGAGAAAAACCTCAATGTTTATACTTTGTTCTTTATAATGGTGTGAACATGTATATGTCTCAGTACCTTATGAACTTGAGAATTCTAGTGAGTAGATGATGAAAGCCTATTCCAGAACTGGAATCGGTAAATAATTGTAGGTGGAATCTAAATGAAAAGATGGTACAAGTGTTATCATGACACGTGGGCTATAACACAATGGACCGTGTGACAAAGAAGAAAGGAGAGAAAGAAGAGGAAGAAAATGGAACTACCTGTAACATTACGTGATAGTCACTGGTAAGTATCACTTGACAATTCAGGTGAAAAAGGATTCCTTTATTAAAGGGTTCTCAGTCGCCTCAGGATCATGAAATACTAGGGTAAATGATATGAGAATGGGTAAGAAGCACCACTAAAGGAAATATGAGATGCAGGACATATATCTATAAACCCCTGAACTACATGATAGAAATAAAAAGAAGAAAAAAGAAAAAAAAGAAGAAAGAAGAAGAACACATAGAATGCGGAAAGAGAATGGGTACAACTACCTGAGTTACTGCAGGGAGGCCCCTGGTAGGTATTGTGAGGGTTAGTGGAATTCCTTCACTGAAGGGTTTTCAGTTGCCTCAGGTTCGTGAAAAATGCTATAGACAAATAATGCCCGGAGAAAAGGGGTTCATATACAGCGAATAATGGTAATACAAGGTACATGTGTCCCATGTAATAGTATAAATATATATATATTGTACTAAGCTCTACACCAGAAATAGAAAGTAGTCCCTCTGCCTTCTGTCTAGGTGCCCTGAGTTATGTCCTGTAAACTGTCACAGTGACCTAGACACACATGTGTAGTAGGGGAATATCCCTGCTGAGATGCCAGTGCTAGAGCACTCGTTTGCTGTGGAGTTGAACGCTATGTGAGTAGTTCTTACCTTCAATGAGCAGAAGTCTCTTTTTTCAGATTTCAATATCTCTGTGGGTATCTGGCAGAAATATGGAATACTCTTTACTGCTAAGACCCTGTACATCACTCCCACTAAAGGGGGCTTTACACGCTGCGACATCGCTAATGCGGAGTCGTTGGGGTCACGGAATTTGTGACGCACATCCGGCCGCATTAGCGATGTTGCTGCGTGTGATACCGATGAGCGATTTTGCATCGTTGCAAAAACGTGCAAAATCGCTCATCGGTGACATGGGTCTCCATTCTCGATTATCGTTACTGCAGCAGTAACGATGTAGTTCGTCGCTCCTGCGGTAGCACACATCGCTCCGTGTGACACCGCAGAAACGAGGAACCTCTCCTTACCTGCCTCCCAGCCGCTATGAGGAAGGAAGGAGGTGGGCGGGATGTTCCGGCCACTCATCTCCGCCCCTCCGCTGCTATTGGGCCGTCGCTCAGTGACGTCGCTGTGACGCCGCACGGACCGCCCCCTTAGAAAGGAGGCGGTTCGCCGGACACAGCGACGTCGCCGGGCAGGTAAGTATGTGTGACGGGTCTGGTCGGTGTTGTGCGGCATGGGCAGCGATTTGCCCGTGTCGCGCAACAGATGGGGGCGGGTACCCACACTAGCGATATCGGGACCGATATCGCAGTGTGTAAAGTAGCCTTTAGTCACATGACCAAGACTGTATCTGTGTCCCTACAACACACTTGAGACAAATGTGTGTGTGAGCCTGCATTGTGGGGTATATATAATATATTATAGAGCTGGGAAGGATCATTCTAAGCAGTGAGCTGTTCCAGTATTTGTAGGAAAATACCCAGTAGAAGCATCAAACACAGCACCAATACCTCCCATCAGTATTCCACCACAGTGCCATGTAACCCATGCCCTACACTCCCATCTACACCAATACTATACAGGCACAAACTAGTATATCTGACTAAAAGCCCCCAAAATATGAAGAACGGCCTATAGTTGAGTGTGGATATAAAATCTATGTGAGCAGAGCTAGAATAGAAATCACTGATCGCATTGAAGTCATTCTGACCATAAATCACCATGATATCAAGGTGAGGAGTTGTGTGTTACTGCTGGGAGGAAAGGGTTAACAGTGGAATATTAAGGTGCATTTCTGTGTGCAGTGTTACTAGTCAATGTAACAATTCAGTATGAGCTGCTCTTGGTGCCGGGGGAGGGAGATGCTCTCCTGAGCAAGATAGATGGGGAATGAACATGATATCTATATAGTGTAAGGCAGGGGGTCTCAAACCAGGTGATCATGTCTGATCAACTGGTTACATTATGTCTGATTACCTTGTCTAACAGTTTTTTCTCCCCTTTCTTTACCTTCCAGGTTCCCATAGTCACGTGAAATATCCCTGTTGCACTTGATTACGGCTCACTATTCACTATAGGATGTCTTATATCTAACATCACACTCTCACCCATCAGCACTCTATAGGTTTGTATAAGGTATGCGCTTACACATCCGGTCCTCCATAGGTATTTCCACTTATGTAACACTATCCCTATGATCACTCATAACTCATACCCTTGTAGTCAATTACAGCCTCCTCTCTCCCCCCTCCCCTTCTCCCTTTCCATCTATAATTTTGCCAGTACAATATTAGTTTACATTAGGCACACACTCACATATTCCTTTCCTTAGTGATTTATTGTAATTCACATTCACATACAATTCTCTATGCCTGCCCCATTACTACATTCATACCTACTTGACCCTATCCTGATACCCCTTGTCTCACCTTGTTGGTCCCTACACCTGTTATCATGTCCTTTCCTGTGTCTGTCTTGTCACACAACACATTTTAGCATATAACTTGTGCTCCTTATTACCTGTCCTGCCTATTAGAATTATGTCCATTATGTCCATGCATGGCCCAATGAATCAAGTCTGTACTTCATATTCATGGTTTAAGCCTTTGGGTTCCAATGTGCCCAGAGTATATATCCAGAAAGATTCCCTTTCTTTGAGCTTCCTAATTCTATTGCCTCCTCTGCGTATGGCTTGGACATGTTCGATGACTTGGAATCTTAATTGGATCACTGTGTGATTATGCGTCACAAAATGGTGTGGGACTGGTAATAGAATCTGCTTACAATGTATTGTTGACTTGTGTTTAGCTCAAAGAAAGAGAATCTTTCTGGATATGTACTCTGGGCACATTAGAACCCAAGGGCTTAAACCGTGAATATGAAGTAAAGACTTGATTCATTGGGCCGTGCACCATGTCACCAAGTGTCCAATTGCATTGTCCAATGGCTCACAATGGTTATGCGTTTTCATTGGATGGATAATCGAAGCCATGTTTTTTTCCTTTCTGTTGGGTTTGTTGTGTGAGTAGCCTATAGGATTAAGTTGGTTACCGCAGGCAGTGGATTTAACTTCCTGTCTTTGGTCCAGTGGTAGATGGATTGTCTGGTCTATGAGCTGTTATTGGTTTGAATGCAGGTGAATGCCCATGGGCTGCTTATGACTGTGTAAAATAGTATTGATTCATGATGGATTTCAGACTACATGTAGATATCTTCAGTCTTTCTATCCACATCATTTAAATGAACATTATCCATGCAGCTTGATGCCTTGTGGACTCGGTCTAGGGACTTTGGCTTCAACTAGAGGATCACTTGGCTACATGGCTTCAATCTAGGGGCTCCAATTCCGATTGGAGATCATAACCGCAATCTAGGGATTTCGACTCCGGCTGCCAGGATTATACCATATCATCATACCAGAGACTACTTAAGGAAGAAACCCAGGTTGGACAATTTTGTCACCTGGCTACAGACTTTGCAGACCTCAGCCAGCTTCCTAAATCTGGCGCTATTCTATTGTCGGTGGGTGCCCGACAAATTACACAGCTATGTAAAATTTTGGTTTATGAAACTTCAAATCCAGTGACTGATTATTATGTTTTCTAATGTCCTGATTTAAAAAAAAAAAAAATATTTTTTTTTTAACCATCAAATATTGATTTTGTACAATCCATGTGTGAAGTTACATACAAGTGACATGAACAAGAAAAATACTTATTGTAACCAAAAATATTCACAATTTTATATATAAAATACATTTATTTATTGTACAGTCATTCTGCAACTTTATTAGAAATTTATTCTTGCACTTTTTCCTTTTCTCTAAATCCCCCTTTTCTCTTATAGAAGGCCTGTGGATCTTCTCTGTGAAGCATCCGGCAATCATGTTCACGTTTCATTTACTTTGGTATCGTCGTTCCATCTCCTTGATATTCCGATGAAAACCTTCTTGTTCTTCCCACCAGCACCAAGGTTTTCAGACAAGTAGTCCAAATAGGAATGTAAAAAATGTAACTTCAAATTCATTAGACAACCCAAGGCTTTGAAACGTTTCAGCATGTTCTCCACGATGGACTTAAATTTTGATTCTTTGTTGTTACCTAGAAACGTATTTATTGCTTCTTTCAAAGAGTCCCAAGCCCTTTTTTCAACAGTTTTCATTATTGTTTAAAACACGTCATCCTTCATTCATGGGTTTCTGAATATCCGAACCCACAAAAATGCTTTTGTGCTGCCCCTGTGCCAGCAGCCGCCGTTGGTCGGATCCAGACCTTCTAAGAGAGTGGCTCGACCCGGGGGTCTCGCGGACATGTCGAATAAAAGGAGGAATGTAGATGTATGGGCTAGGCCGTATTAAGTTTGTGACGCCACCAACGGTGTGTGGTGAGGTGGGACACCACCGCTGCCGTTATGGGATACCCGGGAGAGATGTAGTGGCAGCTGGATGTTAACCCCTCCGTGTGTAGGGATGATTGCCCCGGGGCCCAGTGTCTTTGTGCAGGGTATGGTGATGGCAAGGGCCGGCGCGCCTGAGCAAGCAGGGGGATGTTTGGTTACTCACAGTAAATGAATCACACGAGTCTTTCGGTAAACCAAAGGTGCTGGTGGCCTGCCGCCCCGGCCGGTTGCATTCAGGTCCCCCACCCAGGCTGGTGGTCGCTGTCCTTTACTCTGCACTTGTTTTTGTGTATGGTGGACTGCCTGGTCTGGAACTCAGGAGTCCGCTCCCGGCTGGATATGGCCTAAGGAGCCGTGCCCGCAGGCGCTGGCCCGTGGGATCTAAGGGCCCTGGCGGTGGCCTTATCCCTATCAGTGGGCTGTTGTCTTCTTTGAGGGACTTTAGGTGGGATAGGACCTATAATCCTGCCCTCAATCATTTAATTAGCTAGGCCGCTGGTTTCGGTCCTGGCTTCAGGGTCCTAGGTGACTAGGGTTTCAGGTCGGCTGTGTGTTTCCTAAGTGAGGAAAGGTGTTGTGCGGGGGCCTATCTGTAACTACCTGGTTTTGCCAGGGCATCACACCTTCCTTCAGACTTGATTCTGACAGTCCCTGAAACTTGGTACACAGGTACTTAAACATCTCTCCTTCTTTCAGTAGCGCTTTCACAAACAGCTTCATCAGTCCAAGCTTACAGTGGAGTGGTGGCAAGAGAACTTTAGGTGGGATCAACTAAGCTTTATGCAACAATGTTCTTGAGTCCCGGTTACAAAGATGTTCTTGTTGGCCAATTTTTTTTGCTCCAGTGAAGAGTCCTAACCTGGCTTTCCAATTCACACAAAAAGCATGTGTTCTGCCTTCTTTTACGTAATGCTGTGAATCTCTAGCATACAGCTAAACCCTAGTTCACATTTCAAATAAACAGACTGTGGAGTTCAATAGCCTTGATTTATTAGCTGGTAACGTGAACTTGATTGCAGTATACATGGAATATACAGTGAATATAGGAATATCCAAGATGCAGTTGAAGACAGAATACGGTATATCCAAGATACTGTTTTATACGGGTAAAAACTATAACAAGAAAATGATTACAGTCAGTACAGTGTTAATACAGAGTTAACATAGCATAACAGTACATGAGATGCAGTTCTTACGAGAATGTAGGTGAAAGGTCACTGCATCTGCAATACATAGAAATCTTATCTAGACAAACAAGACAGGGATGACACTAAAGGTGTAGAAGTACAATGTACAATGCATTTACTACACTCTTCCATCTAGGATTCTATCACTAACACATGTAATTTGCTTTGCTCACCGGATTACACTAGGCAGGGGTGAATGTACAGAGAGGTAAGTCGGCATGTCCTTTCCTGACAAATCCAAAGAGAAAATGGCTGCAGGCTTCTTCTCAGCTCAGGGAGGCATTCCTTACCCAGAATACATTTAGCTTAAAGGGAAACTCAGCAATTCAAAAGAATAACAATGACCTCTAGGGGTTGTAACAGAAATTTCAATGAATGACTATTAGCAGGCTGCCATGAGGCAGAACAGCATGGGTATTTAATATATCCTCCTTGCTGCCCAAGAAGCAATGAGAACATTTTTAGACCACCACATATTGACCATCCATGCTCCTTGTAGTTAAGTTTCTTGAGAATAAAGTCTAAATTCTCACAGCTTTCTTCCAAGTGCATAGCATGTGTGACGCCCTGGACTAGCCAGGTAGTCACAAACACAAAATCACACACACCCCCTCCCCTGGATAGTCTACATCAGTCACACAAAATCCTTGTTGCCTCCTCCAGGGTCTGATGTCCACACCAGGTGGGGCGGAGCCAGGCGGTTGGCCCCACCCACCGAGGAGTTCACAGGCCTGGAGGCGGGAAAAAGCAGTTAGTTTAGTTTTGTAGTGGAAAGTGAGAGGACAGAAACTGTTAGTGTCTGGGTAGGAGCCCAGGCACTGTCAGCAAGGTCGGCAGACGGTGGTGGCCGTCTGCAGGAGGTGGTACAAGTCAGCTGAACCGTAGGACCGGGGACGGGCGGTGACCCAAGGGGAACTGAACCGGTGAGCGGATCTGTACCAAGCACAAAGGCAGGGCCATTGGACCCTGACCAGGCTAGGAGCCGCCGACAATGGTCAAATCCGAGAGTGACCGGAATCCCAGGGGTTCCCTAACACCCAAGACCCGACAGAAGGCAACCGTCCACACCGTGAGGATAAAAAGCCACCGCCATAGGCTAGAGATCCAAGGGCCAGCGCCTGCGGGCAAACGGGCTCCCTCGGTATGTACACCCCAGCCATCCAGCCTCCCCGTACCGCCACCGGGCCCCGGGATCACCAACCCCTACCCACGGAGGGGGAACCAACATCCTAGCTGCTCCCTGCCATCGCTCCCGGGATCCCCGTCACCAGCAGTGGTGGTGCCCATTATCACCACGACCTGTGGGTGACGTCACTAACTATCTCCCCAAACAAACCACCCCCTTTTCACTCGTGGGCGAGGAGCGCTGCTCGAGTCCCCGGATCTGGCCCTCCGCTCGAGCCACCGAGCAGCAGCAGCAGCAGAAGTCCCCGAACCCGAGCGTAGCGTGCGTGGCCCCTCTGCCCGCGACACATGCCCTACACACACTGAAGAATACTTACTGCCATTGAGCAGTAGCACAGCTTTCAGACTTTTTGGATGAAACAATGACGTGTCTCCACTCGCTCACATTGTACTTAATGTTACATTTTCCATCAGCACAGGAACATCGCTTGAATACACTAGAGCACCATCTTCAGAAAAGTATGGAGGGAATCTTTTCAGAATTCTAACCTTTTGGAAACCTATTGTCACGCTCTCCGGGTCCCCTGCTTCGCTCCCCGGCTCCTCTGGCAGACATCCCCCGCTCCACGGTCTCCAGCCTCCACCACCTGCGGTCCCCAGGCGGCCCGGTCCCCGCTCCCGGCGCCCGTCGGCAGCCCTGCTCCAGGCCGGCTCCCCTGCTTCCTATACACCGCTCCCTGCCCTGGCTTCTGGCACCCGGGCCTCGCGCATGCGCATTAGGGCGCGCGCGCGGTCATTGACCCTCTCTTAAAGGGCCAGCGTCCACTGACAGGAAATTGAACACACAGGTACAGGGTATAAAGGGGTTTAATGTCCAAGTGGGCGGGGCCTGTTCTTCGTGTTTCCTAAGCTAGGAGTCAGGTCTCCTTGTGTCTCTGTGATATACTTACCTATCTCTCTTCTAGAGCCGCTCCTGCCTCGCCATCCGGTCCTGCCGATTCCCGAACCCCGAACGCTGACTATCTGCCATCCCGTCAGTCCGTACCATCTCTGATCCCTGTGGTGACCCGTCCTCTCGCTCCATCGGTTCCGGACTCTGCCTGACATCTCGGCCTCCGAACCTGAGCTCCGTCACCCGGACTACCATCAGTGACTCCGTGGTCCCAGGGACTTCTCCATTCCACTCTTTTGCACGGACTGTCCTGCTACCCGTAGTGCTCCGGCTACCGGACCCCTTGCCTTCATTAAGGTGTTCGGCCCAGTGGATCCACCTCCTGGGTCTGCCCGTCCACCTGGCCCTAACACCTATAGAATCAGTGTTTGTGAAAAAACTGTACGTGATGATATTTTTTCAATATTTTTACTGAGTCCAATGATCAAAAGTATGAAAAAAATCACATCTTTCAAAAATTTTTACCCTTGGAAACCTGTGTTATTATTACTATGCACGAGCCCTAAATTGTCTGAAAAACAACAAATATGCTGGTTGGATAGACCTTGACCCCACAATTCAACGGCCACAATTAAGGAGAAAAGTGCTAAGAGAGTTAAATTTGCCCCTGAAATAACCCATGATACGGGCCAAGGAGGGACACACCATTTTGATCCGAAAATAGCCCAACACCATGAGAGACGGGCAAATCCGTGAAAAGACAAAGTTCCAAGCTACAACTGACGCAGGATCTACAGCACATACGCCCATTGTAATTGTTCATGATTTCCGGCCACTACGCATTTCAGCCTTCAGGGACCTGGTAATTCGAATGCTATGTCCAGGAGTAGAGATGAGCGAACCGGTCCCGGTTCGGCTCGAGGTCGGTTCGCCGAACGGAGCTCCCGTTCGAGTTCGGCTCGTCGAACGTTCGACGAACCGAACTCGAGCCAATAGGAAACAATGGCAGGCAATCACAAACACAGTAAAACACCTAGAAAACACCCTCAAAGGTGTCCAAAAGGTGACAAACAACTCACAACACAACACAAACACATGGGAAAGTGACAAGGACATATACTCATGCGAAAACAAAACAGCTGGACAAGGAAAAAGAGGAGGACACACAGATATAGGCATGGCACGCCATTCTAAAATCATGTAAAACACCGCAAGGTGACTCCAAGCGGAGTCTCCCTTTTTTCCAAAAATTGGGCCCCACACACACCCACCCCTTCAGTGGCAGCAGTTGTGCCCCAGTTGTACACTTCACAGCTACATTTGCATCAAGCACATTCAAAAATACGCTATTCTTAACCGTCCCCAGGATGACACAGGGGTAAGTAGCAAAGTCTTTCCTGATCCCAGCTCTGTTCATCTTGGCTTCTTTTAAAAACACAGCAAGCAAGGGTTACTCCAAGCGGAGTCTCCCTTTTTTCCAAAAATTGGGCCACACAGACACCCACCCCATCAGTGGCAGCACTTGGGCCCTAGTTGCAAACAGGATGTTTTGATTTGCATCAAGCAAATTCAAAAATACGCCATAATTAACCGTCCCCAGGATGACACCGGGGTAGGTAGCAAAGTCTTTCCTGATCCCAGCTCTGTTCATCTTGGCTTCTTTTAAAAACACAGCAAGCAAGGGTTACTCCAAGCGGAGTCTCCCTTTTTTCCAAAAATTGGGCCACACAGACACCCACCCCATCAGTGGCAGGACTTGGGCCCTAGTTGCAAACAGGATGTTTTGATTTGCATCAAGCACATTCAAAAATACGCCATTCTTATCCGTCCCCAGGATGACACCGGGGTAGGTAGATAAAGTCTTTGCTGACCCATGACTTGTTCATCTTGGCTTCTTTTAAAAACACAGCAAGCAAGGGTTACTCCAAGCGGAGTCTCCCTTTTTTCCAAAAATTGGGCCACACAGACACCCACCCCATCAGTGGCAGCACTTGGGCCCTAGTTGCAAACAGGATGTTTTGATTTGCATCAAGCACATTCAAAAATACGCCATAATTAACCGTCCCCAGGATGACACCGGGGTAGGTAGCAAAGTCTTTCCTGATCCCAGCTCTGTTCATCTTGGCTTCTTTTAAAAACACAGCAAGCAAGGGTTACTCCAAGCGGAGTCTCCCTTTTTTCCAAAAATTGGGCCACACAGACACCCACCCCATCAGTGGCAGCACTTGGGCCCTAGTTGCAAACAGGATGTTTTGATTTGCATCAAGCACATTCAAAAATACGCCATAATTAACCGTCCCCAGGATGACACCGGGGTAGGTAGCAAAGTCTTTCCTGATCCCAGCTCTGTTCATCTTGGCTTCTTTTAAAAACACAGCAAGCAAGGGTTACTCCAAGCGGAGTCTCCCTTTTTTCCAAAAATTGGGCCACACAGACACCCACCCCATCAGTGGCAGCACTTGGGCCCTAGTTGCAAACAGGATGTTTTGATTTCCATCAAGCACATTCCAAAATTCGCCATAATTAACCGTCCCCAGGATGACACCGGGGTAGGTAGCAAAGTCTTTCCTGATCCCAGCTCTGTTCATCTTGGCTTCTTTTAAAAACACAGCAAGCAAGGGTTACTCCAAGCGGAGTCTCCCTTTTTTCCAAAAATTGGGCCACACAGACACCCACCCCATCAGTGGAAGCACTTGGGCCCTAGTTGCAAACAGGATGTTTTGATTTGCATCAAGCACATTCAAAAATACGCCATAATTAACCGTCCCCAGGATGACACCGGGGTAGGTAGCAAAGTCTTTCCTGATCCCAGCTCTGTTCATCTTGGCTTCTTTTAAAAACACAGCAAGCAAGGGTTACTCCAAGCGGAGTCTCCCTTTTTTCCAAAAATTGGGCCACACAGACACCCACCCCATCAGTGGCAGCACTTGGGCCCTAGTTGCAAACAGGATGTTTTGATTTGCATCAAGCACATTCAAAAATACGCCATAATTAACCGTCCCCAGGATGACACCGGGGTAGGTAGCAAAGTCTTTCCTGATCCCAGCTCTGTTCATCTTGGCTTCTTTTAAAAACACAGCAAGCAAGGGTTACTCCAAGCGGAGTCTCCCTTTTTTCCAAAAATTGGGCCCCACACACACCCACCCCTTCAGTGGCAGCAGTTGTGCCCCAGTTGTACACTTCACAGCTACATTTGCATCAAGCACATTCAAAAATACGCTATTCTTAACCGTCCCCAGGATGACACCGGGGTAGGTAGCAAAGTCTTTCCTGATCCCAGCTCTGTTCATCTTGGCTTCTTTTAAAAACACAGCAAGCAAGGGTTACTCCAAGTGGAGTCTCCCTTTTTTCCAAAAATTGGGCCACACAGACACCCACCCCATCAGTGGCAGCACTTGGGCCCTAGTTGCAAACAGGATGTTTTGATTTGCATCAAGCACATTCAAAAATACGCCATAATTAACCGTCCCCAGGATGACACCGGGGTAGGTAGCAAAGTCTTTCCTGATCCCAGCTCTGTTCATCTTGGCTTCTTTTAAAAACACAGCAAGCAAGGGTTACTCCAAGCGGAGTCTCCCTTTTTTCCAAAAATTGGGCCCCACACACACCCACCCCTTCAGTGGCAGCAGTTGTGCCCCAGTTGTACACTTCACAGCTACATTTGCATCAAGCACATTCAAAAATACGCTATTCTTAACCGTCCCCAGGATGACACCGGGGTAGGTAGCAAAGTCTTTCCTGATCCCAGCTCTGTTCATCTTGGCTTCTTTTAAAAACACAGCAAGCAAGGGTTACTCCAAGCGGAGTCTCCCTTTTTTCCAAAAATTGGGCCACACAGACACCCACCCCATCAGTGGCAGCACTTGGGCCCTAGTTGCAAACAGGATGTTTTGATTTGCATCAAGCACATTCAAAAATACGCCATAATTAACCGTCCCCAGGATGACACCGGGGTAGGTAGCAAAGTCTTTCCTGATCCCAGCTCTGTTCATCTTGGCTTCTTTTAAAAACACAGCAAGCAAGGGTTACTCCAAGCGGAGTCTCCCTTTTTTCCAAAAATTGGGCCCCACACACACCCACCCCTTCAGTGGCAGCAGTTGTGCCCCAGTTGTACACTTCACAGCTACATTTGCATCAAGCACATTCAAAAATACGCTATTCTTAACCGTCCCCAGGATGACACCGGGGTAGGTAGCAAAGTCTTTCCTGATCCCAGCTCTGTTCATCTTGGCTTCTTTTAAAAACACAGCAAGCAAGGGTTACTCCAAGCGGAGTCTCCCTTTTTTCCAAAAATTGGGCCACACAGACACCCACCCCATCAGTGGCAGCACTTGGGCCCTAGTTGCAAACAGGATGTTTTGATTTGCATCAAGCACATTCCAAATCAACAAGCATTTACTCTCCCCAGGATGACACAGGGGTAGTAAATTCCTTATGGATCCATGACTTGTTCATTTTGATGAACGTCAGTCTGTCCACATTGTCACTGGACAGACGCGTGCGCTTATCTGTCAGCACACACCCAGCAGCACTGAATACACGTTCAGAGACAACGCTGGCAGCTGGACACGACAAAATCTCCAAGGCGTAACTGGAGAGCTCTGGCCATTTTTCTAGGTTTGAAGCCCAAAAGGAGCAAGGCTCCAGTTGCACAGTCATGGCATCGATGTTCATTTGGAGATACTCCTGTATCATCCTCTCCAGCCGTTGAGTATGTGTCAGACTTGTTGTCTCTGGTGGCCTTGCAAAAGAGGGTCTAAAAAAATTATGAAAAGATTCCATAAAATTGCTGTTACCGGCACCAGATACGGTCCTACTGGTACGGGTAGACTGTTGAAGATGACGAGACCGTCCCATGTTTGTCAAGTTACAACTGGGAGATTCCCTCCCTGCACCTGCACGGTTGTTTGGTGGAAAAGCCGAGCTAAGATCGAGTAACAGCTTCTGCTGATACTCCTGCATACGTGCGTCCCTTTCTATGGCTGGAATTATGTCACAAAATTTGGACTTGTACCGGGGATCTAATAGTGTGGCAATCCAGTAGTCATCATCACTTCTAATTTTGACAATACGACTGTCATGTTGGAGGTAGTGCAACAAAAAGGCACTCATGTGTCTTGCGCAGCCATGCGGACCAAGTCCACGCTGTGTTTGTGGCATAGAGGTGCTACCCGTTCTTTCTTCCTCTGACATCTCCCCCCAACCTCTTTCAACTGAAATTTGACCAAGGTCTCCCTCATCCGCTGAGTCTTCCATGTCCATGGACAGTTCGTCCTCCATTTCTTCATGTTCTCCTGCACCTTGCTCAACATTTCGCCTGCTACTATGCGCCCTTGTCGATCCCTGTTCCTCATGGTCCCATGCCTGCTGCGTTGGTGATGATGAACGTCTGGACCTTGGTGATGTTGTTGTCCCTTGCGCATATGAATCCTCCTGTAGTCCCTCCCCTTCATGTTGTCCCACCCCCTGACTCCGAATAGTGTTTAGCGTGTGCTCCAGCATGTAAATGACTGGAATCGTCATGCTGATAATGGCATTGTCAGAGCTAAACATATTCGTCGCCATGTCGAAACTGTGCAGAAGGGTGCATAGGTCCTTGATCTGAGACCACTCCATCAGGGTGATCTGCCCCACCTCTGCATCTCGTTGGCCCAGGCTATACGTCATGACGTATTGCACCAGGGCTCTGCGGTGCTGCCACAGTCGCTGTAACATGTGGAGAGTTGAATTCCAGCGTGTCGCCACATCGCATTTCAGGCGATGAACCGGCAGGCCGAAAGACTTCTGGAGCGATGCAAGTCGCTCTGCTGCGGCGCTTGAACGGCGGAAGTGAGCTGACAGTTTTCGTGCCCTGTTCAGAAGGCCATCTAGGCCGGGATAGTGTGTTAAAAATTGCTGGACGACAAGGTTCAACACGTGAGCCATACAAGGTACGTGTGTCACAATGCCCAGGCGAAGTGCCGCACCCAGGTTTGCAGCATTGTCGCACACGGCCTTACCAGGCTGCAGGTTGAGTGGAGACAACCATTTATTAAACTCGGACCGCAGAGCTGACCACAACTCCTCAGCTGTGTGACTCTTATTCCCAAGACATGTCAAGCTAAAGACCGCCTGATGCCGTTGCGCTCTGCTGCCAGCATAGTAATGAGGCGTGCGTGATTCCTTCTGCGCAGTGAGAACGCTGGTGGCCTGACCAGGCAGGCTTGGGGCGGAGGTGGAGGACCCAGATGAGGTGGAGGATGCAGAAGCTGTGGAGGAACTTGGACAGACAGAGGATTGACACACAAGTCGTGGGGACGGCAAGACTTGTGCAGCAGACCCTTCACCATCTATCACCATAGTTACCCAGTGCCCAGTCAGCGACATGTAACGTCCCTGTCCATGCTTACTGGTCCAAGTATCGGTGGTGAAATGCACCCGTTCACACACAGAGTTTCTCAAGGAAGCGGTGATGTTGTGTGCGACATGCTGGTGTAGCGCGGGCACACCTTTCTTAGAGAAGTAGTGGCGACTAGGCATCTGGTACTGGGGCACAGCGACAGACATAAGGTCTCTAAAATCCTGTGTGTCCACTAGGCGGAAAGGCAGCATTTCGGTAGACAACAGCTTACAGAGGGATAGAGTCAACCTCTTAGCTTTGTCATGGGTCGGAGGAAGTGGCCTTTTATTTGACCACATCTGAGGGACAGAGATCTGGCTGCTGTGTGTAGACGGTGTTGAGTAGGGTGTCCCTGGAAAAATGCAGGTTTGTGAGGAAAGTGCAGGCGGAGACATGATGTTGCCTTCATCCAACGTTGGTGCTATCGATGTCTGAGAGAGCTGTACACACTCACTTGTTTCCCCTTCCAAACCAACTGACGACCTTACAAGCAAACTGCCTGTTGCGGTTACAGTGGTGGAAGTTTGGCGTGGAAAAACAGGTGTGACAGCTGTCCCCACAGTCCTAGAAGATGAAGAGCGCGCGGATGCACTGGAAGGGGCGGGCGGTGGATGGTTCGCTCTTGCAGCATTGCAGCACAGTGAGCTTCCTACCGGGACCTATGATATTTATTCATGTGACGATTCATGGAAGAAGTTGTCAAAGTGCTGAGGTTTTGACCTCTACTAAGAGAATCATGACAAATTTTACATATCACATGATTTGGGCGATCTTTTTCTATGTCAAAAAAGGACCAGGCTAGGCAAGGCTTAGAGGCCATGCGACCTGTTGATCCACCCCGAATAATGCTCATAGGCAGAGTGGTGGCTGAGGATGCAGTTGTAGACGTGCTACCAGTGCTCCGACTCTGTCCAGGAAGGCGCAAGGTAACTTCGTCGTCGGTTGCATCCTCCTCCACCGCCTCTGTTGACCTCCTCGAGTGCCTGACTGGGGGTTGACAGTAGGTGGGATCTAGAACTTCATCATCAATTGTTGTGTTTGCACTCCCCTCCCCCTCAGACCGAGCCTCTTCTTGCCCTGACCGAATATTTAAGTTGTCATCCCAATCGGGTATCTGCGTCTCATCTTCATCAGTATGTTCCTCATTGTCTATAACCACAGGTGTTACAGTTTGTGACAAAGGGTCAACATTATGCTCAGAAACTTGGTCCTCACAGCCTGAATCAGAGTCACAAAGGTTCTGGGCATCACTGCAGACGATTTCCTGTTCTGTATTCACTGTAGCTTGGGAGCAGACCTCTGATTCCCAGGCTATAGTGTGACTGAACAGCTCTGCAGACTCAGCCATCTCAGTTCCACCATACTGTGCAGGGCTGATGGAGACTTCAGAGCTGGGAGAAATCAAGTGTGATTGGGATGACAACTCAGAGGACTGGTGTTTTTTGGATGCGGTACTTGAAGTGGCTGAGAGGGCACTTGTTGGACCACTTGAGATCCATTCAAGCATTTTCCTTTTTTGCCCATCATCTACCTTTCTTCCTGTTGTTCGTGTCCGTAAAAAAGGGAGCACATCGGATTGTCCACGGTAAGTAGTAGACATCTTACTTTTGCTGGTAGATGGTCTATCTTCAGCAGATGATAATGGAGCTTTGCCACTTTCCCCACAGACAAAACCTTTTTTGCCTTTTCCACCACGCCTCTTCCCCTTTCCACCAGCATCTGTCATTTTGCCACTCATGTTGATTGCGACAAGATTGTGGACTGAAAATGTGGTAGTAAAAATTGAGAGGTGGTGAAGATTGCAGTGGTGGTCTAGCTTTATTAACAGCAGAATAATAAAGAATAAATATCCCTGACAATGCAACTTATTTATAATGAGTTGGAGTGTGCAACGCAGGCAGATGCGCTCTGCAAATGTCTTGGCACTAGTGGGACTATAGCAAAGTCCAATAGCCACGTATAGGATGCCACTAGGTACACTGAGTGTTTGCTAGTATAATGGCTAAGTTAAAATTAGTTGGAGTGTGCAACGCAGGCAGATGCGCTCTGCAAATGTCTTGGCACTAGTGGGACTATAGCAAAGTCCAATAGCCACGTATAGGATGCCACTAGGTACACTGAGTGTTTGCTAGTATAATGGCTTACTTATAATTAGTTGGAGTGTGCAATGCAGGCAGATGCGCTCTGCAAATGTCTTGGCACTAGTGGGACTATAGCAAAGTCCAATAGCCACGTATAGGATGCCACTAGGTACACTGAGTGTTTGCTAGAATAATGGCTAAGTTAAAATTAGTTGGAGTGTGCAACGCAGGCAGATGCGCTCTGCAAATGTCTTGGCACTAGTGGGACTATAGCAAAGTCCAATAGCCACGTATAGGATGCCACTAGGTACACTGAGTGTTTGCTAGTATAATGGCTTACTTATAATTAGTTGGAGTGTGCAACGCAGGCAGATACGCTCTGCAAATGTCTTGGCACTAGTGGGACTATAGCAAAGTCCAATAGCCACGTATAGGATGCCACTAGGTACACTGAGTGTTTGCTAGTATAATGGCTTACTTATAATTAGTTGGAGTGTGCAACGCAGGCAGATGCGCTCTGCAAATGTCTTGGCACTAGTGGGACTATAGCAAAGTCCAATAGCCACAGATAGGATGCCACTAGGTACACTGAGTGTTTGCTAGTATAATGGCTTACTTATAATTAGTTGGAGTGTGCAACGCAGGCAGATGCGCTCTGCAAATGTCTTGGCACTAGTGGGACTATAGCAAGGTCCAATAGCCACGTATAGGATGCCACTAGGTACACTGAGTGTTTGCTAGTATAATGGCTTACTTATAATTAGTTGGAGTGTGCAACGCAGGCAGATGCGCTCTGCAAATGTCTTGGCACTAGTGGGACTATAGCAAAGTCCAATAGCCACGTATAGGATGCCACTAGGTACACTGAGTGTTTACTAGTATAATGGCTTACTTATAATTAGTTGGAGTGTGCAACGCAGGCAGATGCGCTCTGCAAATGTCTTGGCACTAGTGGGACTATAGCAAGGTCCAATAGCCACGTATAGGATGCCACTAGGTACACTGAGTGCTTGCTAGTATAATGGCTTACTTATAATTAGTTGGAGTGTGCAACGCAGGCAGATGCGCTCTGCAAATGTCTTGGCACTAGTGGGACTATAGCAAAGTCCAATAGCCACGTATAGGATGCCACTAGGTACACTGAGTGTTTGCTAGTATAATGGCTTAGTTTAAAAAAGTTGGAGTGTGCAATGCAGGCAGACGTGCTCTGCAAATGTCTTTGCACTAGTGGGACTATAGCAAAGTCCAATAGCCACAGATAGGATGCCACTAGGTACACTGAGTTTTTGCTAGTATAATGGCTTACTTATAATTAGTTGGAGTGTGCAACGCAGGCAGATGCGCTCTGCAAATGTCTTGGCACTAGTGGGACTATAGCAAGGTCCAATAGCCACGTATAGGATGCCACTAGGTACACTCAGTGTTTGCTAGTATAATGGCTTACTTATAATTAGTTGGAGTGTGCAACGCAGGCAGATGCGCTCTGCAAATGTCTTGGCACTAGTGGGACTATAGCAAGGTCCAATAGCCACGTATAGGATGCCACTAGGTACACTGAGTGTTTGCTAGTATAATGGCTTACTTATAATTAGTTGGAGTGTGCAACGCAGGCAGATGCGCTCTGCAAATGTCTTGGCACTAGTGGGACTATAGCAAAGTCCAATAGCCACAGATAGGATGCCACTAGGTACACTGAGTGTTTGCTAGTATAATGGCTTACTTATAATTAGTTGGAGTGTGCAACGCAGGCAGATGCGCTCTGCAAATGTCTTGGCACTAGTGGGACTATAGCAAGGTCCAATAGCCACGTATAGGATGCCACTAGGTACACTGAGTGTTTGCTAGTATAATGGCTTACTTATAATTAGTTGGAGTGTGCAACGCAGGCAGATGCGCTCTGCAAATGTCTTGGCACTAGTGGGACTATAGCAAGGTCCAATAGCCACGTATAGGATGCCACTAGGTACACTGAGTGTTTGCTAGTATAATATAATATAATTCCCATTGTAAGGAAGTGGGTCTATTTTAGTATAGCCCTTAGGCAGGGCAGCCAAAAATTGGGAGGCTCCACGTTGTCCCTGCATAGAGACGTGCATGAGGGCCTCAAAACATTGTTCCCATTGCAAAGGAGCGGG
Source organism: Anomaloglossus baeobatrachus (assembly GCF_048569485.1). Classification (NCBI taxonomy): domain Eukaryota; kingdom Metazoa; phylum Chordata; class Amphibia; order Anura; family Aromobatidae; genus Anomaloglossus; species Anomaloglossus baeobatrachus. Next base: position 35,207 of record NW_027442435.1, on the reverse strand, counting down.
TCTCCTGTCGTTGTAATGTCCATTCTGCAAAGAATGGGCGAAAAAATTTACCACTGGGGGTATACCTGAAACAAAGGCCTAACTCTTGTAACGGTCATCCCTGCATTATAAAACCGGACATTTTCTTCACGGGCGCCATTATCTGCCTTCTGCGTCTTTGGTGTCAGACATCACTGTCGCAGCTCCGTCCTCCTGAGTCCTATAGCCGATACAGCTGTATGCGCTGCATACACAGCGTTAGACAGCATAGGGAGAGCACTTTATAGCAGTCCTTTTAAGGGCTCAAACCGGCAGGGTCAGAGAGCCATAGGTGACAGGTCCTGCAAACAGCAACAGCATCTGTGTAGCCAAGGTCAGGGATTTCCTCCCTGCATTTCACCATTAGGAGGGAATAGAAAGGCAGGCTTCCATTCCTCTACCCAGAGCACCACAATCCTGCCACTGTACCCTCCTGTCCTCTGCACACTCCAACTCATTATAACTAAGCCATTATACTAGCAAACACTCAGTGTACCTAGTGGCATCCTATCTGTGGCTATTGGACTTTGCTATAGTCCCACTAGTGCAAAGACATTTGCAGAGCACGTCTGCCTGCATTGCACACTCCAACTTTTTTAAACTAAGCAATTTTACTAGCAAACACTCAGTGTACCTAGTGGCATCCTATACGTGGCTATTGGACTTTGCTATAGTCCCACTAGTGCCAAGACATTTGCAGAGCGCATCTGCCTGCGTTGCACACTCCAACTAATTTTAACTTAGCCATTATACTAGCAAACACTCAGTGTACCTAGTGGCATCCTATACGTGCCTATTGGACTTTGCTATAGTCCCACTAGTGCCAAGACATTTGCAGAGCGCATCTGCCTGTGTTGCACACTCCAACTAATTATAAGTAAGCCATTATACTAGCAAACACTCAGTGTACCTAGTGGCATCCTATCTGTGGCTATTGGACTTTGCTATAGTCCCACTAGTGCAAAGACATTTGCAGAGCACGTCTGCCTGCATTGCACACTCCAACTTTTTTAAACTAAGCAATTTTACTAGCAAACACTCAGTGTACCTAGTGGCATCCTATACGTGGCTATTGGACTTTGCTATAGTCCCACTAGTGCCAAGACATTTGCAGAGGGCATCTGCCTGCGTTGCACACTCCAACTAATTATAAGTAAGCCATTATACTAGCAAACACTCAGTGTACCTAGTGGCATCCTATCTGTGGCTATTGGACTTTGCTATAGTCCCACTAGTGCAAAGACATTTGCAGAGCACGTCTGCCTGCATTGCACACTCCAACTTTTTTAAACTAAGCAATTTTACTAGCAAACACTCAGTGTACCTAGTGGCATCCTATACGTGGCTATTGGACTTTGCTATAGTCCCACTAGTGCCAAGACATTTGCAGAGCGCATCTGCCTGCGTTGCACACTCCAACTAATTATAAGTAAGCCATTATACTAGCAAACACTCAGTGTACCTAGTGGCATCCTATCTGTGGCTATTGGACTTTGCTATAGTCCCACTAGTGCCAAGACATTTGCAGAGCGCATCTGCCTGCGTTGCACACTCCAACTAATTATAAGTAAGCCATTATACTAGCAAACATTCAGTGTACCTAGTGGCATCCTATACGTGGCTATTAGACCTTGCTATAGTCCCACTAGTGCCAAGACATTTGCAGAGCGCATCTGCCTGCGTTGCACACTCCAACTAATTATAAGTAAGCCATTATACTAGCAAACACTCAGTGTACCTAGTGGCATCCTATACGTGGCTATTGGACCTTGCTATAGTCCCACTAGTGCCAAGACATTTGCAGAGCGCATCTGCCTGCGTTGCACACTCCAACTAATTATAAGTAAGCCATTATACTAGCAAACACTCAGTGTACCTAGTGGCATCCTATCTGTGGCTATTGGACTTTGCTATAGTCCCACTAGTGCCAAGACATTTGCAGAGCGCATCTGCCTGCGTTGCACACTCCAACTAATTTTAACTTAGCCATTATACTAGCAAACACTCAGTGTACCTAGTGGCATCCTATACGTGGCTATTGGACTTTGCTATAGTCCCACTAGTGCCAAGACATTTGCAGAGCGCATCTGCCTGCGTTGCACACTCCAACTAATTATAAGTAAGCCATTATACTAGCAAACACTCAGTGTACCTAGTGGCATCCTATCTGTGGCTATTGGACTTTGCTATAGTCCCACTAGTGCAAAGACATTTGCAGAGCACGTCTGCCTGCATTGCACACTCCAACTTTTTTAAACTAAGCAATTTTACTAGCAAACACTCAGTGTACCTAGTGGCATCCTATACGTGGCTATTGGACTTTGCTATAGTCCCACTAGTGCCAAGACATTTGCAGAGCGCATCTGCCTGCGTTGCACACTCCAACTAATTATAAGTAAGCCATTATACTAGCAAACACTCAGTGTACCTAGTGGCATCCTATCTGTGGCTATTGGACTTTGCTATAGTCCCACTAGTGCAAAGACATTTGCAGAGCACGTCTGCCTGCATTGCACACTCCAACTAATTATAAGTAAGCCATTATACTAGCAAACACTCAGTGTACCTAGTGGCATCCTATACGTGGCTATTGGACTTTGCTATAGTCCCACTAGTGCCAAGACATTTGCAGAGCGCATCTGCCTGCGTTGCACACTCCAGCTAATTATAAGTAAGCCATTATACTAGCAAACACTCAGTGTACCTAGTGGCATCCTATCTGTGGCTATTGGACTTTGCTATAGTCCCACTAGTGCAAAGACATTTGCAGAGCACGTCTGCCTGCATTGCACACTCCAACTTTTTTAAACTAAGCAATTTTACTAGCAAACACTCAGTGTACCTAGTGGCATCCTATACGTGGCTATTGGACTTTGCTATAGTCCCACTAGTGCCAAGACATTTGCAGAGGGCATCTGCCTGCGTTGCACACTCCAACTAATTATAAGTAAGCCATTATACTAGCAAACACTCAGTGTACCTAGTGGCATCCTATCTGTGGCTATTGGACTTTGCTATAGTCCCACTAGTGCAAAGACATTTGCAGAGCACGTCTGCCTGCATTGCACACTCCAACTTTTTTAAACTAAGCAATTTTACTAGCAAACACTCAGTGTACCTAGTGGCATCCTATCTGTGGCTATTGGACTTTGCTATAGTCCCACTAGTGCCAAGACATTTGCAGAGCGCATCTGCCTGCGTTGCACACTCCAACTAATTATAAGTAAGCCATTATACTAGCAAACACTCAGTGTACCTAGTGGCATCCTATACGTGGCTATTGGACTTTGCTATAGTCCCACTAGTGCCAAGACATTTGCAGAGCGCATCTGCCTGCGTTGCACACTCCAACTAATTATAAGTAAGCCATTATACTAGCAAACATTCAGTGTACCTAGTGGCATCCTATACGTGGCTATTGGACCTTGCTATAGTCCCACTAGTGCCAAGACATTTGCAGAGCGCATCTGCCTGCGTTGCACACTCCAACTAATTATAAGTAAGCCATTATACTAGCAAACACTCAGTGTACCTAGTGGCATCCTATACGTGGCTATTGGACCTTGCTATAGTCCCACTAGTGCCAAGACATTTGCAGAGCGCATCTGCCTGCATTGCACACTCCAACTAATTATAAGTAAGCCATTATACTAGCAAACACTCAGTGTACCTAGTGGCATCCTATACGTGGCTATTGGACTTTGCTATAGTCCCACTAGTGCCAAGACATTTGCAGAGCGCATCTGCCTGCGTTGCACACTCCAACTAATTTTAACTTAGCCATTATACTAGCAAACACTCAGTGTACCTAGTGGCATCCTATACGTGGCTATTGGACTTTGCTATAGTCCCACTAGTGCCAAGACATTTGCAGAGCGCATCTGCCTGCGTTGCACACTCCAACTCATTATAAATAAGTTGCATTGTCAGGGATATTTATTCTTTATTATTCTGCTGTTAATAAAGCTAGACCACCACTGCAATCTTCACCACCTCTCAATTTTTACTACCACATTTTCAGTCCACAATCTTGTCGCAATCAACATGAGTGGCAAAATGACAGATGCTGGTGGAAAGGGGAAGAGGCGTGGTGGAAAAGGCAAAAAAGGTTTTGTCTGTGGGGAAAGTGGCAAAGCTCCATTATCATCTGCTGAAGATAGACCATCTACCAGCAAAAGTAAGATGTCTACTACTTACCGTGGACAATCCGATGTGCTCCCTTTTTTACGGACACGAACAACAGGAAGAAAGGTAGATGATGGGCAAAAAAGGAAAATGCTTGAATGGATCTCAAGTGGTCCAACAAGTGCCCTCTCAGCCACTTCAAGTACCGCATCCAAAAAACACCAGTCCTCTGAGTTGTCATCCCAATCACACTTGATTTCTCCCAGCTCTGAAGTCTCCATCAGCCCTGCACAGTATGGTGGAACTGAGATGGCTGAGTCTGCAGAGCTGTTCAGTCACACTATAGCCTGGGAATCAGAGGTCTGCTCCCAAGCTACAGTGAATACAGAACAGGAAATGGTCTGCAGTGATGCCCAGAACCTTTGTGACTCTGATTCAGGCTGTGAGGACCAAGTTTCTGAGCATAATGTTGACCCTTTGTCACAAACTGTAACACCTGTGGTTATAGACAATGAGGAACATACTGATGAAGATGAGACGCAGATACCCGATTGGGATGACAACTTAAATATTCGGTCAGGGCAAGAAGAGGCTCGGTCTGAGGGGGAGGGGAGTGCAAACACAACAATTGATGATGAAGTTCTAGATCCCACCTACTGTCAACCCCCAGTCAGGCACTCGAGGAGGTCAACAGAGGCGGTGGAGGAGGATGCAACCGACGACGAAGTTACCTTGCGCCTTCCTGGACAGAGTCGGAGCACTGGTAGCACGTCTACAACTGCATCCTCAGCCACCACTCTGCCTATGAGCATTATTCGGGGTGGATCAACAGGTCGCATGGCCTCTAAGCCTTGCCTAGCCTGGTCCTTTTTTGACATAGAAAAAGATCGCCCAAATCATGTGATATGTAAAATTTGTCATGATTCTCTTAGTAGAGGTCAAAACCTCAGCACTTTGACAACTTCTTCCATGAATCGTCACATGAATAAATATCATAGGTCCCGGTAGGAAGCTCACTGTGCTGCAATGCTGCAAGAGCGAACCATCCACCGCCCGCCCCTTCCAGTGCATCCGCGCGCTCTTCATCTTCTAGGACTGTGGGGACAGCTGTCACACCTGTTTTTCCACGCCAAACTTCCACCACTGTAACCGCAACAGGCAGTTTGCTTGTAAGGTCGTCAGTTGGTTTGGAAGGGGAAACAAGTGAGTGTGTACAGCTCTCTCAGACATCGATAGCACCAACGTTGGATGAAGGCAACATCATGTCTCCGCCTGCACTTTCCTCACAAACCTGCATTTTTCCAGGGACACCCTACTCAACACCGTCTACACACAGCAGCCAGATCTCTGTCCCTCAGATGTGGTCAAATAAAAGGCCACTTCCTCCGACCCATGACAAAGCTAAGAGGTTGACTCTATCCCTCTGTAAGCTGTTGTCTACCGAAATGCTGCCTTTCCGCCTAGTGGACACACAGGATTTTAGAGACCTTATGTCTGTCGCTGTGCCCCAGTACCAGATGCCTAGTCGCCACTACTTCTCTAAGAAAGGTGTGCCCGCGCTACACCAGCATGTCGCACACAACATCACCGCTTCCTTGAGAAACTCTGTGTGTGAACGGGTGCATTTCACCACCGATACTTGGACCAGTAAGCATGGACAGGGACGTTACATGTCGCTGACTGGGCACTGGGTAACTATGGTGATAGATGGTGAAGGGTCTGCTGCACAAGTCTTGCCGTCCCCACGACTTGTGTGTCAATCCTCTGTCTGTCCAAGTTCCTCCACAGCTTCTGCATCCTCCACCTCATCTGGGTCCTCCACCTCCGCCCCAAGCCTGCCTGGTCAGGCCACCAGCGTTCTCACTGCGCAGAAGGAATCACGCACGCCTCATTACTATGCTGGCAGCAGAGCGCAACGGCATCAGGCGGTCTTTAGCTTGACATGTCTTGGGAATAAGAGTCACACAGCTGAGGAGTTGTGGTCAGCTCTGCGGTCCGAGTTTAATAAATGGTTGTCTCCACTCAACCTGCAGCCTGGTAAGGCCGTGTGCGACAATGCTGCAAACCTGGGTGCGGCACTTCGCCTGGGCATTGTGACACACGTACCTTGTATGGCTCACGTGTTGAACCTTGTCGTCCAGCAATTTTTAACACACTATCCCGGCCTAGATGGCCTTCTGAACAGGGCACGAAAACTGTCAGCTCACTTCCGCCGTTCAAGCGCCGCAGCAGAGCGACTTGCATCGCTCCAGAAGTCTTTCGGCCTGCCGGTTCATCGCCTGAAATGCGATGTGGCGACACGCTGGAATTCAACTCTCCACATGTTACAGCGACTGTGGCAGCACCGCAGAGCCCTGGTGCAATACGTCATGACGTATAGCCTGGGCCAACGAGATGCAGAGGTGGGGCAGATCACCCTGATGGAGTGGTCTCAGATCAAGGACCTATGCACCCTTCTGCACAGTTTCGACATGGCGACGAATATGTTTAGCTCTGACAATGCCATTATCAGCATGACGATTCCAGTCATTTACATGCTGGAGCACACGCTAAACACTATTCGGAGTCAGGGGGTGGGACAACATGAAGGGGAGGGACTACAGGAGGATTCATATGCGCAAGGGACAACAACATCACCAAGGTCCAGACGTTCATCATCACCAACGCAGCAGGCATGGGACCATGGGGAACAGGGATCGACAAGGGCGCATAGTAGCAGGCGAAATGTTGAGCAAGGTGCAGGAGAACATGAAGAAATGGAGGACGAACTGTCCATGGACATGGAAGACTCAGCGGATGAGGGAGACCTTAGTCAAATTTCAGTTGAAAGAGGTTGGGGGGAGATGTCAGAGGAAGAAAGAACGGGTAGCACCTCTATGCCACAAACACAGCGTGGACTTGGTCCGCATGGCTGCGCAAGACACATGAGTGCCTTTTTGTTGCACTACCTCCAACATGACAGTCGTATTGTCAAAATTAGAAGTGATGATGACTACTGGATTGCCACACTATTAGATCCCCGGTACAAGTCCAAATTTTGTGACATAATTCCAGCCATAGAAAGGGACGCACGTATGCAGGAGTATCAGCAGAAGCTGTTACTCGATCTTAGCTCGGCTTTTCCACCAAACAACCGTGCAGGTGCAGGGAGCGAATCTCCCAGTTGTAACTTGACAAACATGGGACGGTCTCGTCATCTTCAACAGTCTACCCGTACCAGTAGGACCGTATCTGGTGCCGGTAACAGCAATTTTATGGAATCTTTTCATAATTTTTTTAGACCCTCTTTTGCAAGGCCACCAGAGACAACAAGTCTGACACATACTCAACGGCTGGAGAGGATGATACAGGAGTATCTCCAAATGAACATCGATGCCATGACTGTGCAACTGGAGCCTTGCTCCTTTTGGGCTTCAAACCTAGAAAAATGGCCAGAGCTCTCCAGTTACGCCTTGGAGATTTTGTCGTGTCCAGCTGCCAGCGTTGTCTCTGAACGTGTATTCAGTGCTGCTGGGTGTGTGCTGACAGATAAGCGCACGCGTCTGTCCAGTGACAATGTCATCAAAATGAACAAGTCATGGATCCATAAGGAATTTACTACCCCTGTGTCATCCTGGGGAGAGTAAATGCTTGTTGATTTGGAATGTGCTTGATGCAAATCAAAACATCCTGTTTGCAACTAGGGCCCAAGTGCTGCCACTGATGGGGTGGGTGTCTGTGTGGCCCAATTTTTGGAAAAAAGGGAGACTCCGCTTGGAGTAACCCTTGCTTGCTGTGTTTTTAAAAGAAGCCAAGATGAACAGAGCTGGGATCAGGAAAGACTTTGCTACCTACCCCGGTGTCATCCTGGGGACGGTTAAGAATAGCGTATTTTTGAATGTGCTTGATGCAAATGTAGCTGTGAAGTGTACAACTGGGGCACAACTGCTGCCACTGAAGGGGTGGGTGTGTGTGGGGCCCAATTTTTGGAAAAAAGGGAGACTCCGCTTGGAGTAACCCTTGCTTGCTGTGTTTTTAAAAGAAGCCAAGATGAACAGAGCTGGGATCAGGAAAGACTTTGCTACCTACCCCGGTGTCATCTTGGGGACGGTTAATTATGGCGTATTTTTGAATGTGCTTGATGCAAATCAAAACATCCTGTTTGCAACTAGGGCCCAAGTGCTGCCACTGATGGGGTGGGTGTCTGTGTGGCCCAATTTTTGGAAAAAAGGGAGACTCCGCTTGGAGTAACCCTTGCTTGCTGTGTTTTTAAAAGAAGCCAAGATGAACAGAGCTGGGATCAGGAAAGACTTTGCTACCTACCCCGGTGTCATCCTGGGGACGGTTAAGAATAGCGTATTTTTGAATGTGCTTGATGTAAATGTAGCTGTGAAGTGTACAACTGGGGCACAACTGCTGCCACTGAAGGGGTGGGTGTGTGTGGGGCCCAATTTTTGGAAAAAAGGGAGACTCCGCTTGGAGTAACCCTTGCTTGCTGTGTTTTTAAAAGAAGCCAAGATGAACAGAGCTGGGATCAGGAAAGACTTTGCTACCTACCCCGGTGTCATCCTGGGGACGGTTAATTATGGCGTATTTTTGAATGTGCTTGATGCAAATCAAAACATCCTGTTTGCAACTAGGGCCCAAGTGCTGCCACTGATGGGGTGGGTGTCTGTGTGGCCCAATTTTTGGAAAAAAGGGAGACTCCGCTTGGAGTAACCCTTGCTTGCTGTGTTTTTAAAAGAAGCCAAGATGAACAGAGCTGGGATCAGGAAAGACTTTGCTACCTACCCCGGTGTCATCCTGGGGACGGTTAAGAATAGCGTATTTTTGAATGTGCTTGATGCAAATGTAGCTGTGAAGTGTACAACTGGGGCACAACTGCTGCCACTGAAGGGGTGGGTGTGTGTGGGGCCCAATTTTTGGAAAAAAGGGAGACTCCGCTTGGAGTAACCCTTGCTTGCTGTGTTTTTAAAAGAAGCCAAGATGAACAGAGCTGGGATCAGGAAAGACTTTGCTACCTACCCCGGTGTCATCCTGGGGACGGTTAATTATGGCGTATTTTTGAATGTGCTTGATGCAAATCAAAACATCCTGTTTGCAACTAGGGCCCAAGTGCTGCCACTGATGGGGTGGGTGTCTGTGTGGCCCAATTTTTGGAAAAAAGGGAGACTCCGCTTGGAGTAACCCTTGCTTGCTGTGTTTTTAAAAGAAGCCAAGATGAACAGAGCTGGGATCAGGAAAGACTTTGCTACCTACCCCGGTGTCATCCTGGGGACGGTTAATTATGGCGTATTTTTGAATGTGCTTGATGCAAATCAAAACATCCTGTTTGCAACTAGGGCCCAAGTGCTGCCACTGATGGGGTGGGTGTCTGTGTGGCCCAATTTTTGGAAAAAAGGGAGACTCCGCTTGGAGTAACCCTTGCTTGCTGTGTTTTTAAAAGAAGCCAAGATGAACAGAGCTGGGATCAGGAAAGACTTTGCTACCTACCCCGGTGTCATCCTGGGGACGGTTAATTATGGCGAATTTTGGAATGTGCTTGATGGAAATCAAAACATCCTGTTTGCAACTAGGGCCCAAGTGCTGCCACTGATGGGGTGGGTGTCTGTGTGGCCCAATTTTTGGAAAAAAGGGAGACTCCGCTTGGAGTAACCCTTGCTTGCTGTGTTTTTAAAAGAAGCCAAGATGAACAAGTCATGGGTCAGCAAAGACTTTATCTACCTACCCCGGTGTCATCCTGGGGACGGATAAGAATGGCGTATTTTTGAATGTGCTTGATGCAAATCAAAACATCCTGTTTGCAACTAGGGCCCAAGTCCTGCCACTGATGGGGTGGGTGTCTGTGTGGCCCAATTTTTGGAAAAAAGGGAGACTCCGCTTGGAGTAACCCTTGCTTGCTGTGTTTTTAAAAGAAGCCAAGATGAACAGAGCTGGGATCAGGAAAGACTTTGCTACCTACCCCGGTGTCATCCTGGGGACGGTTAATTATGGCGTATTTTTGAATTTGCTTGATGCAAATCAAAACATCCTGTTTGCAACTAGGGCCCAAGTGCTGCCACTGATGGGGTGGGTGTCTGTGTGGCCCAATTTTTGGAAAAAAGGGAGACTCCGCTTGGAGTAACCCTTGCTTGCTGTGTTTTTAAAAGAAGCCAAGATGAACAGAGCTGGGATCAGGAAAGACTTTGCTACCTACCCCGGTGTCATCCTGGGGACGGTTAAGAATAGCGTATTTTTGAATGTGCTTGATGCAAATGTAGCTGTGAAGTGTACAACTGGGGCACAACTGCTGCCACTGAAGGGGTGGGTGTGTGTGGGACCCAATTTTTGGAAAAAAGGGAGACTCCGCTTGGAGTCACCTTGCGGTGTTTTACATGATTTTAGAATGGCGTGCCATGCCTATATCTGTGTGTCCTCCTCTTTTTCCTTGTCCAGCTGTTTTGTTTTCGCATGAGTATATGTCCTTGTCACTTTCCCATGTGTTTGTGTTGTGTTGTGAGTTGTTTGTCACCTTTTGGACACCTTTGAGGGTGTTTTCTAGGTGTTTTACTGTGTTTGTGATTGCCTGCCATTGTTTCCTATTGGCTCGAGTTCGGTTCGTCGAACGTTCGACGAGCCGAACTCGAACGGGAGCTCCGTTCGGCGAACCGACCTCGAGCCGAACCGGGACCGGTTCGCTCATCTCTACTCCTGGACATAGCATTCGAATTACCAGGTCCCTGAAGGCTGAAATGCGTAGTGGCCGGAAATCATGAACAATTACAATGGGCGTATGTGCTGTAGATCCTGCGTCAGTTGTAGCTTGGAACTTTGTCTTTTCACGGATTTGCCCGTCTCTCATGGTGTTGGGCTATTTTCGGATCAAAATGGTGTGTCCCTCCTTGGCCCGTATCATGGGTTATTTCAGGGGCAAATTTAACTCTCTTAGCACTTTTCTCCTTAATTGTGGCCGTTGAATTGTGGGGTCAAGGTCTATCCAACCAGCATATTTGTTGTTTTTCAGACAATTTAGGGCTCGTGCATAGTAATAATAACACAGGTTTCCAAGGGTAAAAATTTTTGAAAGATGTGATTTTTTTCATACTTTTGATCATTGGACTCAGTAAAAATATTGAAAAAATATCATCACGTACAGTTTTTTCACAAACACTGATTCTATAGGTGTTAGGGCCAGGTGGACGGGCAGACCCAGGAGGTGGATCCACTGGGCCGAACACCTTAATGAAGGCAAGGGGTCCGGTAGCCGGAGCACTACGGGTAGCAGGACAGTCCGTGCAAAAGAGTGGAATGGAGAAGTCCCTGGGACCACGGAGTCACTGATGGTAGTCCGGGTGACGGAGCTCAGGTTCGGAGGCCGAGATGTCAGGCAGAGTCCGGAACCGATGGAGCGAGAGGACGGGTCACCACAGGGATCAGAGATGGTACGGACTGACGGGATGGCAGATAGTCAGCGTTCGGGGTTCGGGAATCGGCAGGACCGGATGGCGAGGCAGGAGCGGCTCTAGAAGAGAGATAGGTAAGTATATCACAGAGACACAAGGAGACCTGACTCCTAGCTTAGGAAACACGAAGAACAGGCCCCGCCCACTTGGACATTAAACCCCTTTATACCCTGTACCTGTGTGTTCAATTTCCTGTCAGTGGACGCTGGCCCTTTAAGAGAGGGTCAATGACCGCGCGCGCGCCCTAATGCGCATGCGCGAGGCCCGGGTGCCAGAAGCCAGGGCAGGGAGCGGTGTATAGGAAGCAGGGGAGCCGGCCTGGAGCAGGGCTGCCGACGGGCGCCGGGAGCGGGGACCGGGCCGCCTGGGGACCGCAGGTGGTGGAGGCTGGAGACCGTGGAGCGGGGGATGTCTGCCAGAGGAGCCGGGGAGCGAAGCAGGGGACCCGGAGAGCGTGACAATAGGTTTCCAAAAGGTTAGAATTCTGAAAAGATTCCCTCCATACTTTTCTGAAGATGGTGCTCTAGTGTATTCAAGCGATGTTCCTGTGCTGATGGAAAATGTAACATTAAGTACAATGTGAGCGAGTGGAGACACGTCATTGTTTCATCCAAAAAGTCTGAAAGCTGTGCTACTGCTCAATGGCAGTAAGTATTCTTCAGTGTGTGTAGGGCATGTGTCGCGGGCAGAGGGGCCACGCACGCTACGCTCGGGTTCGGGGACTTCTGCTGCTGCTGCTGCTCGGTGGCTCGAGCGGAGGGCCAGATCCGGGGACTCGAGCAGCGCTCCTCGCCCACGAGTGAAAAGGGGGTGGTTTGTTTGGGGAGATAGTTAGTGACGTCACCCACAGGTCGTGGTGATAATGGGCACCACCACTGCTGGTGACGGGGATCCCGGGAGCGATGGCAGGGAGCAGCTAGGATGTTGGTTCCCCCTCCGTGGGTAGGGGTTGGTGATCCCGGGGCCCGGTGGCGGTACGGGGAGGCTGGATGGCTGGGGTGTACGTACCGAGGGAGCCCGTTTGCCCGCAGGCGCTGGCCCTTGGATCTCTAGCCTATGGCGGTGGCTTTTTATCCTCACGGTGTGGACGGTTGCCTTCTGTCGGGTCTTGGGTGTTAGGGAACCCCTGGGATTCCGGTCACTCTCGGATTTGACCATTGTCGGCGGCTCCTAGCCTGGTCAGGGTCCAATGGCCCTGCCTTTGTGCTTGGTACAGATCCGCTCACCGGTTCAGTTCCCCTCGGGTCACCGCCCGTCCCCGGTCCTACGGTTCAGCTGACTTGTACCACCTCCTGCAGACGGCCACCACCGTCTGCCGACCTTGCTGACAGTGCCTGGGCTCCTACCCAGACACTAACAGTTTCTGTCCTCTCACTTTCCACTACAAAACTAAACTAACTGCTTTTCCCGCCTCCAGGCCTGTGAACTCCTCGGTGGGTGGGGCCAACCGCCTGGCTCCGCCCCACCTGGTGTGGACATCAGACCCTGGAGGAGGCAACAAGGATTTTGTGTGACTGATGTAGACTATCCAGGGGAGGGGGTGTGTGTGATTTTGTGTTTGTGACTACCTGGCTAGTCCAGGGCGTCACACATGCTATGCACTTGGAAGAAAGCTGTGAGAATTTAGACTTTATTCTCAAGAAACTTAACTACAAGGAGCATGGATGGTCAATATGTGGTGGTCTAAAAATGTTCTCATTGCTTCTTGGGCAGCAAGGAGGATATATTAAATACCCATGCTGTTCTGCCTCATGGCAGCCTGCTAATAGTCATTCATTGAAATTTCTGTTACAACCCCTAGAGGTCATTGTTATTCTTTTGAATTGCTGAGTTTCCCTTTAAGCTAAATGTATTCTGGGTAAGGAATGCCTCCCTGAGCTGAGAAGAAGCCTGCAGCCATTTTCTCTTTGGATTTGTCAGGAAAGGACATGCCGACTTACCTCTCTGTACATTCACCCCTGCCTAGTGTAATCCGGTGAGCAAAGCAAATTACATGTGTTAGTGATAGAATCCTAGATGGAAGAGTGTAGTAAATGCATTGTACATTGTACTTCTACACCTTTAGTGTCATCCCTGTCTTGTTTGTCTAGATAAGATTTCTATGTATTGCAGATGCAGTGACCTTTCACCTACATTCTCGTAAGAACTGCATCTCATGTACTGTTATGCTATGTTAACTCTGTATTAACACTGTACTGACTGTAATCATTTTCTTGTTATAGTTTTTACCCGTATAAAACAGTATCTTGGATATACCGTATTCTGTCTTCAACTGCATCTTGGATATTCCTATATTCACTGTATATTCCATGTATACTGCAATCAAGTTCACGTTACCAGCTAATAAATCAAGGCTATTGAACTCCACAGTCTGTTTATTTGAAATGTGAACTAGGGTTTAGCTGTATGCTAGAGATTCACAGCATTACGTAAAAGAAGGCAGAACACATGCTTTTTGTGTGAATTGGAAAGCCAGGTTAGGACTCTTCACTGGAGCAAAAAAAATTGGCCAACAAGAACATCTTTGTAACCGGGACTCAAGAACATTGTTGCATAAAGCTTAGTTGATCCCACCTAAAGTTCTCTTGCCACCACTCCACTGTAAGCTTGGACTGATGAAGCTGTTTGTGAAAGCGCTACTGAAAGAAGGAGAGATGTTTAAGTACCTGTGTACCAAGTTTCAGGGACTGTCAGAATCAAGTCTGAAGGAAGGTGTGATGCCCTGGCAAAACCAGGTAGTTACAGATAGGCCCCCGCACAACACCTTTCCTCACTTAGGAAACACACAGCCGACCTGAAACCCTAGTCACCTAGGACCCTGAAGCCAGGACCGAAACCAGCGGCCTAGCTAATTAAATGATTGAGGGCAGGATTATAGGTCCTATCCCACCTAAAGTCCCTCAAAGAAGACAACAGCCCACTGATAGGGATAAGGCCACCGCCAGGGCCCTTAGATCCCACGGGCCAGCGCCTGCGGGCACGGCTCCTTAGGCCATATCCAGCCGGGAGCGGACTCCTGAGTTCCAGACCAGGCAGTCCACCATACACAAAAACAAGTGCAGAGTAAAGGACAGCGACCACCAGCCTGGGTGGGGGACCTGAATGCAACCGGCCGGGGCGGCAGGCCACCAGCACCTTTGGTTTACCGAAAGACTCGTGTGATTCATTTACTGTGAGTAACCAAACATCCCCCTGCTTGCTCAGGCGCGCCGGCCCTTGCCATCTCCATACCCTGCACAAAGACACTGGGCCCCGGGGCAATCATCCCTACACACGGAGGGGTTAACATCCAGCTGCCACTACATCTCTCCCGGGTATCCCATAACGGCAGCGGTGGTGTCCCACCTCACCACACACCGTTGGTGGCGTCACAAACTTAATACGGCCTAGCCCATACATCTACATTCCTCCTTTTATTCGACATGTCCGCGAGACCCCCGGGTCGAGCCACTCTCTTAGAAGGTCTGGATCCGACCAACGGCGGCTGCTGGCACAGGGGCAGCACAAAAGCATTTTTGTGGGTTCGGATATTCAGAAACCCATGAATGAAGGATGACGTGTTTTAAACAATAATGAAAACTGTTGAAAAAAGGGCTTGGGACTCTTTGAAAGAAGCAATAAATACGTTTCTAGGTAACAACAAAGAATCAAAATTTAAGTCCATCGTGGAGAACATGCTGAAACGTTTCAAAGCCTTGGGTTGTCTAATGAATTTGAAGTTACATTTTTTACATTCCTATTTGGACTACTTGTCTGAAAACCTTGGTGCTGGTGGGAAGAACAAGAAGGTTTTCATCGGAATATCAAGGAGATGGAACGACGATACCAAAGTAAATGAAACGTGAACATGATTGCCGGATGCTTCACAGAGAAGATCCACAGGCCTTCTATAAGAGAAAAGGGGGATTTAGAGAAAAGGAAAAAGTGCAAGAATAAATTTCTAATAAAGTTGCAGAATGACTGTACAATAAATAAATGTATTTTATATATAAAATTGTGAATATTTTTGGTTACAATAAGTATTTTTCTTGTTCATGTCACTTGTATGTAACTTCACACATGGATTGTACAAAATCAATATTTGATGGTTAAAAAAAAATATTTATTTTTTTTTTAAATCAGGACATTAGAAAACATAATAATCAGTCACTGGATTTGAAGTTTCATAAACCAAAATTTTACATAGCTGTGTAATTTGTCGGGCACCCACCGACAATAGAATAGCGCCAGATTTAGGAAGCTGGCTGAGGTCTGCAAAGTCTGTAGCCAGGTGACAAAATTGTCCAACCTGGGTTTCTTCCTTAAGTAGTCTCTGGTATGATGATATGGCATAATCCTGGCAGCCGGAGTCGAAATCCCTAGATTGCGGTTATGATCTCCAATCGGAATTGGAGCCCCTAGATTGAAGCCATGTAGCCAAGTGATCCTCTAGTTGAAGCCAAAGTCCCTAGACCGAGTCCACAAGGCATCAAGCTGCATGGATAATGTTCATTTAAATGATGTGGATAGAAAGACTGAAGATATCTACATGTAGTCTGAAATCCATCATGAATCAATACTATTTTACACAGTCATAAGCAGCCCATGGGCATTCACCTGCATTCAAACCAATAACAGCTCATAGACCAGACAATCCATCTACCACTGGACCAAAGACAGGAAGTTAAATCCACTGCCTGCGGTAACCAACTTAATCCTATAGGCTACTCACACAACAAACCCAACAGAAAGGAAAAAAACATGGCTTCGATTATCCATCCAATGAAAACGCATAACCATTGTGAGCCATTGGACAATGCAATTGGACACTTGGTGACATGGTGCACGGCCCAATGAATCAAGTCTTTACTTCATATTCACGGTTTAAGCCCTTGGGTTCTAATATGCCCAGAGTACATATCCAGAAAGATTCTCTTTCTTTGAGCTAAACACAAGTCAACAATACATTGTAAGCAGATTCTATTACCAGTCCCACACCATTTTGTGACGCATAATCACACAGTGATCCAATTAAGATTCCAAGTCATCGAACATGTCCAAGCCATACGCAGAGGAGGCAATAGAATTAGGAAGCTCAAAGAAAGGGAATCTTTCTGGATATATACTCTGGGCACATTGGAACCCAAAGGCTTAAACCATGAATATGAAGTACAGACTTGATTCATTGGGCCATGCATGGACATAATGGACATAATTCTAATAGGCAGGACAGGTAATAAGGAGCACAAGTTATATGCTAAAATGTGTTGTGTGACAAGACAGACACAGGAAAGGACATGATAACAGGTGTAGGGACCAACAAGGTGAGACAAGGGGTATCAGGATAGGGTCAAGTAGGTATGAATGTAGTAATGGGGCAGGCATAGAGAATTGTATGTGAATGTGAATTACAATAAATCACTAAGGAAAGGAATATGTGAGTGTGTGCCTAATGTAAACTAATATTGTACTGGCAAAATTATAGATGGAAAGGGAGAAGGGGAGGGGGGAGAGAGGAGGCTGTAATTGACTACAAGGGTATGAGTTATGAGTGATCATAGGGATAGTGTTACATAAGTGGAAATACCTATGGAGGACCGGATGTGTAAGCGCATACCTTATACAAACCTATAGAGTGCTGATGGGTGAGAGTGTGATGTTAGATATAAGACATCCTATAGTGAATAGTGAGCCGTAATCAAGTGCAACAGGGATATTTCACGTGACTATGGGAACCTGGAAGGTAAAGAAAGGGGAGAAAAAACTGTTAGACAAGGTAATCAGACATAATGTAACCAGTTGATCAGACATGATCACCTGGTTTGAGACCCCCTGCCTTACACTATATAGATATCATGTTCATTCCCCATCTATCTTGCTCAGGAGAGCATCTCCCTCCCCCGGCACCAAGAGCAGCTCATACTGAATTGTTACATTGACTAGTAACACTGCACACAGAAATGCACCTTAATATTCCACTGTTAACCCTTTCCTCCCAGCAGTAACACACAACTCCTCACCTTGATATCATGGTGATTTATGGTCAGAATGACTTCAATGCGATCAGTGATTTCTATTCTAGCTCTGCTCACATAGATTTTATATCCACACTCAACTATAGGCCGTTCTTCATATTTTGGGGGCTTTTAGTCAGATATACTAGTTTGTGCCTGTATAGTATTGGTGTAGATGGGAGTGTAGGGCATGGGTTACATGGCACTGTGGTGGAATACTGATGGGAGGTATTGGTGCTGTGTTTGATGCTTCTACTGGGTATTTTCCTACAAATACTGGAACAGCTCACTGCTTAGAATGATCCTTCCCAGCTCTATAATATATTATATATACCCCACAATGCAGGCTCACACACACATTTGTCTCAAGTGTGTTGTAGGGACACAGATACAGTCTTGGTCATGTGACTAAAGGCTACTTTACACACTGCGATATCGGTCCCGATATCGCTAGTGTGGGTACCCGCCCCCATCTGTTGCGCGACACGGGCAAATCGCTGCCCATGCCGCACAACACCGACCAGACCCGTCACACATACTTACCTGCCCGGCGACGTCGCTGTGTCCGGCGAACCGCCTCCTTTCTAAGGGGGCGGTCCGTGCGGCGTCACAGCGACGTCACTGAGCGACCGCCCAATAGCAGCGGAGGGGCGGAGATGAGTGGCCGGAACATCCCGCCCACCTCCTTCCTTCCTCATAGCGGCTGGGAGGCAGGTAAGGAGAGGTTCCTCGTTTCTGCGGTGTCACACGGAGCGATGTGTGCTACCGCAGGAGCGACGAACTACATCGTTACTGCTGCAGTAACGATAATCGAGAATGGAGACCCATGTCACCGATGAGCGATTTTGCACGTTTTTGCAACGATGCAAAATCGCTCATCGGTATCACACGCAGCAACATCGCTAATGCGGCCGGATGTGCGTCACAAATTCCGTGACCCCAACGACTCCGCATTAGCGATGTCGCAGCGTGTAAAGCCCCCTTTAGTGGGAGTGGTGTACAGGGTCTTAGCAGTAAAGAGTATTCCATATTTCTGCCAGATACCCACAGAGATATTGAAATCTGAAAAAAGAGACTTCTGCTCATTGAAGGTAAGAACTACTCACATAGCGTTCAGCTCCACAGCAAACGAGTGCTCTAGCACTGGCATCTCAGCAGGGATATTCCCCTACTACACATGTGTGTCTAGGTCACTGTGACAGTTTACAGGACATAACTCAGGGCACCTAGACAGAAGGCAGAGGGACTACTTTCTATTTCTGGTGTAGAGCTTAGTACAATATATATATATTTATACTATTACATGGGACACATGTACCTTGTATTACCATTATTCGCTGTATATGAACCCCTTTTCTCCGGGCATTATTTGTCTATAGCATTTTTCACGAACCTGAGGCAACTGAGAACCCTTCAGTGAAGGAATTCCACTAACCCTCACAATACCTACCAGGGGCCTCCCTGCAGTAACTCAGGTAGTTGTACCCATTCTCTTTCCGCATTCTATGTGTTCTTCTTCTTTCTTCTTTTTTTTCTTTTTTCTTCTTTTTATTTCTATCATGTAGTTCAGGGGTTTATAGATATATGTCCTGCATCTCATATTTCCTTTAGTGGTGCTTCTTACCCATTCTCATATCATTTACCCTAGTATTTCATGATCCTGAGGCGACTGAGAACCCTTTAATAAAGGAATCCTTTTTCACCTGAATTGTCAAGTGATACTTACCAGTGACTATCACGTAATGTTACAGGTAGTTCCATTTTCTTCCTCTTCTTTCTCTCCTTTCTTCTTTGTCACACGGTCCATTGTGTTATAGCCCACGTGTCATGATAACACTTGTACCATCTTTTCATTTAGATTCCACCTACAATTATTTACCGATTCCAGTTCTGGAATAGGCTTTCATCATCTACTCACTAGAATTCTCAAGTTCATAAGGTACTGAGACATATACATGTTCACACCATTATAAAGAACAAAGTATAAACATTGAGGTTTTTCTCACACCCATGTTCCTGTGTTCTTTGATATGATATGTGTTCATTTCCTTCACTATATAGGATTGCAAGTTTTCCATTTGTACCTTAATGGCAATGACGCTATACAATTGAACACATATCATCCTGTTATCCATATAGGTGTGTATTTACCTGCTTGACTATTTTTGGCTGTTTGATCCAGAATGTTTCTCCAGATAGGTCATGTGGAAATTTTCTTTCCTCAGTACAAATGTTTTCACTATGGCTTTGGAAAATTTTTTTGTATGTGCATCATGGTCATTTGACCCATTGTACTCTCAAGTAGCAATATATTGTACTGTTATGTTGTACTATGTACTAATTACGTGTTTATATGGTTTTGTAACCCTTTATGATCTTAGATAACTTTATCCTTGATAAAGACCTAAAAACAAGCTCGAAACGTTGGATGAATTATCCTTTTGCACAAATAAAGAATTTTCAGCATTCTAAGAGTTCTTTTCTTACGTTATTGATCACTATAGTGTGCCAGAGCTATTTCTATTGAATTGACTCTTATTTTTTCTGACCACCTGCTATATACACAGTGAGCCAGACATATTCAATTTTCATTCAGAAGGCAGAGGGAAGCCTTAGCAGCTGAGCCTATATCTTGGCTTGTGAGCATTAGAACAGGCCGGCGATTACAGGGTAACATGAAAAATGTCCAGCTTGCATTATGACTAGAACATGACAATATCCTTTTAAGTACTAACCTATGATGCGTTCCTAAGCAGTTGATGTTATATGTTCTACATTTCATTTTCTGCATACTTTCCAAGTAGTAGAATTTGCAGAGCAAAAACAAGGAGAATGGTGCTTTTTGCAGCCGCCGCCCACTGCAATGAATCTGAATAACTCCTCCTTTTGGGCACAAGCACCTCCCCTCCCCCTTGCAGTCTTTCCAATTCATGATACAAAAAGACGGACGGACAGGACAGGACAGGACCATCTGCCTGACTTTCCGTCACTGCCACCCTTTGCCATCCTTGCCCGTAGAAAGCCCTTTCATCATCCCCAAACTCTAATCTTTTCCCTTCCCTTCCCAGCTGCGTCTCACTCCCTTTCATTAGGAAGTGAGCGCAGCCTTTTCTCCGTTCTGCACATGCGCGACGTTAAACACAAATGCGCAGGCGTGCGTTCCATTAGCCTCACTGCATTCCACTCCCATACAGGAAGTGGGCACAGCTATTACTACGGTCGCACATAAAAGAACCCACGGCCACCACTGCACATAGCTGACTCCACCACAGGACACCCACTTCTACACCAACGCAGGTAAGACAGGATCGGCACCTCTATGCTCCCGTTACAATCAGGCTCAGTCACCATGTGATAACGCTCTCAACTCTTTAGTTGCAGGCTCCCCTTGCTTCACCTCCACTGGCTGTGCTGCCATTTCCTCTCCCACCTGGAAGGTATACTTTATTCCACTATTTTCCTGTTTCTCTCTTCCCCCTTTTCCCATAACCTACTTTTATCTGCATTTGTGGGGTATCTATATGCTATTTACATCATAGTTTTATTCATTAATATGGAAGGGAAGAGTGCCCATGAGAGTGTTGAACTGCGGAGAGCAAAAGATTAAGCTGCTCCGATTTGCCACCATTGATAAGCTGTTCTCAGTAGATACACATGCTATCCAAACAGCAGCATCCACCATTGCTTCAGCCCACCCATTCAGTGACAGCTCACCAAGTCAGCCAGAGGAGTGGTGTAAGGAATTACACGTAGGCACTGACTCCACACCTTCACATCACAAGAAGGGGGTCTACAGGCTAGTGCAAGAATACGAGCAAGTCTTCAGCAAACATCCGCTAGACTTTTGAAAAATAAAAGGGGTCAAACACTACATCCCCACAAGTGCACACCCACCCATCAAAGAGAGATATAAGCCAAATCTACCTGCACATTACCAGTGTACCAAGGACATGTTGAGCAACATGAAGGAGGCTGGGGTTATCCGTGACAGTTGTAGCCTCTGGGCAGCTCCGTTGGTCCTGTTAAAGAAGAAGGACAGCACCACTCCCCTGTATTGAGGAATAGCTAGCTGCATTGACAACTGCAAATTATTTTTCTACCCTTGATCTCACTAGTCACTATTGGCAAGTGTCCGTTGCTGAGGCAGACCGGGAGAAGACCGCCTTTGCCACCCCGATGGGTCTCTGCGAGTTCAAAAGCATGCCCTTCGAGCTGTGCAATTTGCCAGGAACCTTCCAGAGGCTGATGGAATGCTGCTTGGGACACCGAAACTTTGAAACGGTACTGCTATACCTTTATGATGTTATTGTTTATTCTAACGCAAACAAGATTTTAGGGTGTATAAAAAGGGAGATTAGATCCGATGATCCCAACGTATTGTTACCCCTCTATAAATCACTTGTAAGGCCACATCTGGAATATGGGGTAAAGTCCTGAGCAGGTTGATAACCATTGGTTTGAGCATGGTAGGGTGTAGTACGCATCTTCCTGCATCGGTAAAAGCTGCAGAAGTCCTTGAAGATTTCCGCTTCAAAGGCAGTGCCTTGATCTGTGAGGACTCTCTCTGAGTAGCCATGAGGTCTGCATAAGTGTGCTTGGAAGACCTTCGCTGCAGTATGGGCCATTAGATCTTTGACTTGTACCACAACCATAAATCTCGAGTAGTTGTCTACCATCGTAAGTGCATACGTGAGCTCACCTCGATATTCTGCAACAAAACTCCCTTTTTCGATTTCAGTTTCAGCAAACACTCCTCTTCCTGTAGAAAATATTTATCATTACCTAAGACAGTCATTCTAATGCATGACAATATTAAGGCAATTTAGTTAAAACTTGTTTTAACTCACCTTTAAGGGGATTGATGTATTTCATGGTCAATCCAGGTTTGTCAGTGATGGCACTGACATAATGTATGGCGTCTTTTTCGGGCGTTATCCTTTGCCTTTTCATTGTGAAAATCCAGTTGCCTATATCAAAGCAAATTCTACTACTTGGAAAGTATGCAGAAAATGAAATGTAGAACATATAACATCAACTGCTTAGGAACGCATCATAGGTTAGTACTTAAAAGGATATTGTCATGTTCTAGTCATAATGCAAGCTGGACATTTTTCATGTTACCCTGTAATCGCCGGCCTGTTCTAATGCTCACAAGCCAAGATATAGGCTCAGCTGCTAAGGCTTCCCTCTGCCTTCTGAATGAAAATTGAATATGTCTGGCTCACTGTGTATATAGCAGGTGCTCAGAAAAAATAAGAGTCAATTCAATAGAAATAGCTCTGGCACACTATAGTGATCAATAACGTAAGAAAAGAACTCTTAGAATGCTGAAAATTCTTTATTTGTGCAAAAGGATAATTCATCCAACGTTTCGAGCTTGTTTTTAGGTCTTTATCAAGGATAAAGTTATCTAAGATCATAAAGGGTTACAAAACCATATAAACACGTAATTAGTACATAGTACAACATAACAGTACAATATATTGCTACTTGAGAGTACAATGGGTCAAATGACCATGATGCACATACAAAAAAATTTTCCAAAGCCATAGTGAAAACATTTGTACTGAGGAAAGAAAATTTCCACATGACCTATCTGGAGAAACATTCTGGATCAAACAACCAAAAATAGTCAAGCAGGTAAATACACACCTATATGGATAACAGGATGATATGTGTTCAATTGTATAGCGTCATTGCCATTAAGGTACAAATGGAAAACTTGCAATCCTATATAGTGAAGGAAATGAACACATATCATATCAAAGAACACAGGAACATGGGTGTGAGAAAAACCTCAATGTTTATACTTTGTTCTTTATAATGGTGTGAACATGTATATGTCTCAGTACCTTATGAACTTGAGAATTCTAGTGAGTAGATGATGAAAGCCTATTCCAGAACTGGAATCGGTAAATAATTGTAGGTGGAATCTAAATGAAAAGATGGTACAAGTGTTATCATGACACGTGGGCTATAACACAATGGACCGTGTGACAAAGAAGAAAGGAGAGAAAGAAGAGGAAGAAAATGGAACTACCTGTAACATTACGTGATAGTCACTGGTAAGTATCACTTGACAATTCAGGTGAAAAAGGATTCCTTTATTAAAGGGTTCTCAGTCGCCTCAGGATCATGAAATACTAGGGTAAATGATATGAGAATGGGTAAGAAGCACCACTAAAGGAAATATGAGATGCAGGACATATATCTATAAACCCCTGAACTACATGATAGAAATAAAAAGAAGAAAAAAGAAAAAAAAGAAGAAAGAAGAAGAACACATAGAATGCGGAAAGAGAATGGGTACAACTACCTGAGTTACTGCAGGGAGGCCCCTGGTAGGTATTGTGAGGGTTAGTGGAATTCCTTCACTGAAGGGTTCTCAGTTGCCTCAGGTTCGTGAAAAATGCTATAGACAAATAATGCCCGGAGAAAAGGGGTTCATATACAGCGAATAATGGTAATACAAGGTACATGTGTCCCATGTAATAGTATAAATATATATATATTGTACTAAGCTCTACACCAGAAATAGAAAGTAGTCCCTCTGCCTTCTGTCTAGGTGCCCTGAGTTATGTCCTGTAAACTGTCACAGTGACCTAGACACACATGTGTAGTAGGGGAATATCCCTGCTGAGATGCCAGTGCTAGAGCACTCGTTTGCTGTGGAGTTGAACGCTATGTGAGCAGTTCTTACCTTCAATGAGCAGAAGTCTCTTTTTTCAGATTTCAATATCTCTGTGGGTATCTGGCAGAAATATGGAATACTCTTTACTGCTAAGACCCTGTACACCACTCCCACTAAAGGGGGCTTTACACGCTGCGACATCGCTAATGCGGAGTCGTTGGGGTCACGGAATTTGTGACGCACATCCGGCCGCATTAGCGATGTTGCTGCGTGTGATACCGATGAGCGATTTTGCATCGTTGCAAAAACGTGCAAAATCGCTCATCGGTGACATGGGTCTCCATTCTCGATTATCGTTACTGCAGCAGTAACGATGTAGTTCGTCGCTCCTGCGGTAGCACACATCGCTCCGTGTGACACCGCAGAAACGAGGAACCTCTCCTTACCTGCCTCCCAGCCGCTATGAGGAAGGAAGGAGGTGGGCGGGATGTTCCGGCCACTCATCTCCGCCCCTCCGCTGCTATTGGGCGGTCGCTCAGTGACGTCGCTGTGACGCCGCACGGACCGCCCCCTTAGAAAGGAGGCGGTTCGCCGGACACAGCGACGTCGCCGGGCAGGTAAGTATGTGTGACGGGTCTGGTCGGTGTTGTGCGGCATGGGCAGCGATTTGCCCGTGTCGCGCAACAGATGGGGGCGGGTACCCACACTAGCGATATCGGGACCGATATCGCAGTGTGTAAAGTAGCCTTTAGTCACATGACCAAGACTGTATCTGTGTCCCTACAACACACTTGAGACAAATGTGTGTGTGAGCCTGCATTGTGGGGTATATATAATATATTATAGAGCTGGGAAGGATCATTCTAAGCAGTGAGCTGTTCCAGTATTTGTAGGAAAATACCCAGTAGAAGCATCAAACACAGCACCAATACCTCCCATCAGTATTCCACCACAGTGCCATGTAACCCATGCCCTACACTCCCATCTACACCAATACTATACAGGCACAAACTAGTATATCTGACTAAAAGCCCCCAAAATATGAAGAACGGCCTATAGTTGAGTGTGGATATAAAATCTATGTGAGCAGAGCTAGAATAGAAATCACTGATCGCATTGAAGTCATTCTGACCATAAATCACCATGATATCAAGGTGAGGAGTTGTGTGTTACTGCTGGGAGGAAAGGGTTAACAGTGGAATATTAAGGTGCATTTCTGTGTGCAGTGTTACTAGTCAATGTAACAATTCAGTATGAGCTGCTCTTGGTGCCGGGGGAGGGAGATGCTCTCCTGAGCAAGATAGATGGGGAATGAACATGATATCTATATAGTGTAAGGCAGGGGGTCTCAAACCAGGTGATCATGTCTGATCAACTGGTTACATTATGTCTGATTACCTTGTCTAACAGTTTTTTCTCCCCTTTCTTTACCTTCCAGGTTCCCATAGTCACGTGAAATATCCCTGTTGCACTTGATTACGGCTCACTATTCACTATAGGATGTCTTATATCTAACATCACACTCTCACCCATCAGCACTCTATAGGTTTGTATAAGGTATGCGCTTACACATCCGGTCCTCCATAGGTATTTCCACTTATGTAACACTATCCCTATGATCACTCATAACTCATACCCTTGTAGTCAATTACAGCCTCCTCTCTCCCCCCCTCCCCTTCTCCCTTTCCATCTATAATTTTGCCAGTACAATATTAGTTTACATTAGGCACACACTCACATATTCCTTTCCTTAGTGATTTATTGTAATTCACATTCACATACAATTCTCTATGCCTGCCCCATTACTACATTCATACCTACTTGACCCTATCCTGATACCCCTTGTCTCACCTTGTTGGTCCCTACACCTGTTATCATGTCCTTTCCTGTGTCTGTCTTGTCACACAACACATTTTAGCATATAACTTGTGCTCCTTATTACCTGTCCTGCCTATTAGAATTATGTCCATTATGTCCATGCATGGCCCAATGAATCAAGTCTGTACTTCATATTCATGGTTTAAGCCTTTGGGTTCCAATGTGCCCAGAGTATATATCCAGAAAGATTCCCTTTCTTTGAGCTTCCTAATTCTATTGCCTCCTCTGCGTATGGCTTGGACATGTTCGATGACTTGGAATGTTAATTGGATCACTGTGTGATTATGCGTCACAAAATGGTGTGGGACTGGTAATAGAATCTGCTTACAATGTATTGTTGACTTGTGTTTAGCTCAAAGAAAGAGAATCTTTCTGGATATGTACTCTGGGCACATTAGAACCCAAGGGCTTAAACCGTGAATATGAAGTAAAGACTTGATTCATTGGGCCGTGCACCATGTCACCAAGTGTCCAATTGCATTGTCCAATGGCTCACAATGGTTATGCGTTTTCATTGGATGGATAATCGAAGCCATGTTTTTTTCCTTTCTGTTGGGTTTGTTGTGTGAGTAGCCTATAGGATTAAGTTGGTTACCGCAGGCAGTGGATTTAACTTCCTGTCTTTGGTCCAGTGGTAGATGGATTGTCTGGTCTATGAGCTGTTATTGGTTTGAATGCAGGTGAATGCCCATGGGCTGCTTATGACTGTGTAAAATAGTATTGATTCATGATGGATTTCAGACTACATGTAGATATCTTCAGTCTTTCTATCCACATCATTTAAATGAACATTATCCATGCAGCTTGAAATCCATCCAATAAGAGAAGCAACCTTGTACAACCAATCTGATAAGGGCACAGTATATCCTAAGGGAAGGTTATGGCGGATGCAGGAAGATGCGCACTACACCCTACCATGCTCAAACCAATGGTTATCAACCTGCTCAGGACTTTACCCCATATTCCAGATGTGGCCTTACAAGTGATTTATAGAGGGTTAACAATACGTTGGGATCACCGGATCTAATCTCCCTTTTTATACACCCTAAAATCTTGTTTGCTTTAGAATAAACAATAACATCATAAAGGTATAAGATGACGCCATTATTAGCGTCACCATACCGCTACTCTGCCTTCTAAAACGGTCTCTGCTCAAAACCAAACATGATGCATTGCAGGCGGAGCGCGATGAGTTGCAGCAAGAAACAGTAGTGGGTGTGGGTGATAACACACAGCCCAGCCTCGTCTCATCACAACGTGCAGTGGAGGACTATGACGAGGAGGAGGATGAAGACATGGAGCAAATCTCCGGCCAAATTGAGGATATGACATGCACACCAGTCATATCCTCGGTTCAGCGTGGCTGGCCAGAGGACAGGGTAGATGAGGAGGAGGAGGAGGAGGAGGAGGAGGACAGCATGTTCAGTCAACGTGTTGGTCAGGCTACTGAAGTCCTGGCTGTTAAGAGTCTGGCGCACATGGCTGACTTTATGGTAAGCTGCCTGTCTCGTGACCCTCGCGTTAAGAACATCTTGGCCGACAATCATTACTGGTTGGTAACACTGTTAGACCCACGCTACAAGGAGAACTTTATGTCTCTTATTCCCGAGGCGGAGAGGTCAACCAAAATGCAGCAGTTCCGGAAGGCCATAGTCACGGAAGTAGGCAAAGCATTCCCCTCACAAAACGCTAGCGGCATAGGTCAGGAATCAGTGGACAACCAAGGCGTACAGCCGAGAGAGGCACAAGTCCAATCCGCCAGAGGTAGGGGAACAGTCTTTAAGATGTGGGACAGTTTTCTCAGCCCCTCACGTACCACAGCCCCTGAGGTGCGGGGTAGTGCCACAAGAAATCCTAAGTTTGCCCAGATGCTCAAGGAGTACCTTGCAGATCGAACAACTGTACTCCGACATTCCTCTGTGCCTTACAATTATTGGGTATCCAAGGTGGACACGTGGCATGAATTGGCTCTCTACGCCTTGGAAGTCCTGGCCTGCCCTGCCGCTAGCGTTTTGTCAGAGCATGTTTTTAGTGCCGCAGGTGGAATCATTACAGATAAACGCACCCGCCTGTCAACTGAAAATGCTGACAGGCTGACTCTGATCAAGATGAACAAGGGTTGGATTGGGCCAGACTTCACCACACCACCAGCAAATGAGAGCGGAATTTAAAGTTTGTAACGGGAATTTGCCATGTACCTCCAGTCACCCATGGGTACACACTTCTGGACTTTGGATAATCGCTGGACTGCTCCTCCTTCTCCTCATGCGCCACCATGATGACCGTTACAAGAGTTAGGCCTTTGTTTCAGGTATACCCCCAGTGGTAAATTTTTTCGCCCATTCTTTGCAGAATGGACATTACAACGACAGGAGACCCGCTCCTTTGCAATGGGAACAATGTTTTGAGGCCCTCATGCACGTCTCTATGCAGGGACAACGTGGAGCCTCCCAATTTTTGGCTGCCCTGCCAAAGGGCTATACTATAATACACCCACTTCCTGACAATGGACACTTAATGTTTTGAGGCCCTCATGCACGTCTCTATCCAGGGACAACGTGGAGCCTCCCAATTTTTGGCTGCCCTGCCAAAGGGCTATACTACAAAAGACCCACTTCCTGACAATGGACACTTAATGTTTTGAGGCCCTCATGCACGTCTCTATCCAGGGACAACGTGGAGCCTCCCAATTTTTGGCTGCCCTGCCTAAGGGCTATACTATAATACACCCACTTCCTGACAATGGACACTTAATGTTTTGAGGCCCTCATGCACGTCTCTATCCAGGGACAACGTGGAGCCTCCCAATTTTTGGCTGCCCTGCCAAAGGGCTATACTACAAAAGACCCACTTCCTGACAATGGACACTTAATGTTTTGAGGCCCTCATGCACGTCTCTATCCAGGGACAACGTGGAGCCTCCCAATTTTTGGCTGCCCTGCCTAAGGGCTATACTATAATACACCCACTTCCTGACAATGGACACTTAATGTTTTGAGGCCCTCATGCACGTCTCTATCCAGGGACAACGTGGAGCCTCCCAATTTTTGGCTGCCCTGCCAAAGGGCTATACTATAATACACCCACTTCCTGACAATGGACACTTAATGTTTTGAGGCCCTCATGCACGTCTCTATCCAGGGACAACGTGGAGCCTCCCAATTTTTGGCTGCCCTGCCAAAGGGCTATACTACAAAAGACCCACTTCCTTCCAATGGGCACTTCAGGTTTACAGGCCCTCATGCACGTCTCTATCCAGGGACAACGTGGAGCCTCCCAATTTTTGGCTGCCCTGCCTAAGGGCTATACTATAATACACCCACTTCCTGACAATGGACACTTAATGTTTTGAGGCCCTCATGCATGTCTCTATCCAGGGACAACGTGGAGCCTCCCAATTTTTGGCTGCCCTGCCAAAGGGCTATACTACAAAAGACCCACTTCCTTCCAATGGGCACTTCAGGTTTACAGGCCCTCATGCACGTCTCTATCCAGGGACAACGTGGAGCCTCCCAATTTTTGGCTGCCCTGCCAAAGGGCTATACTACAAAAGACCCACTTCCTTCCAATGGGCACTTCAGGTTTACAGGCCCTCATGCACGTCTCTATCCAGGGACAACGTGGAGCCTCCCAATTTTTGGCTGCCCTGCCTAAGGGCTATACTATAATACACCCACTTCCTGACACTGGACACTTAATGTTTTGAGGCCCTCATGCACGTCTCTATCCAGGGACAACGTGGAGCCTCCCAATTTTTGGCTGCCCTGCCTAAGGGCTATACTACAATAGACCCACTTCCTTACAATGGGCACTTCAGGTTTACAGGCCATCATGCACGTCTGTATGCAGGGGCATTGGTGAACCTCACAATTTTGGACTGCCCTGGCAAAGGAAAATACTACAAAGACTCAGTTCCTCAAAATGGGCACATTAGACTCAGAGGCCTTTATGCACGTCTCTTCTCAGGGACATCGGAGTGCCACACAATGTTTTACGTAAAATCTTTCATGTATTGATCTCAAAAAGTAACATACATTAGCTCTATCTCACTATTGGGTATGTGCCCTTAACATTTCCGCTATGAAAAATCATTTTGGTGTCATTTTGGAAGGTTTTCTGGTGAGTCCGTAAAAATGGCGTAAAACGTGGACAAAATTATTCACAGCTGTGACTTTTGAGTGATAAATGCTTCAAGGGGTCTTCCCCATGCTGTTGCCATGTCATTTGAGCACTCTTCGGAGACTTTTGTGCCATTTTTAGGGTTTCTACATGCTGCCGGTGGTCATTTCACAAAAATACTCGGGTCTCCCATAGGATAACATTGGGCTCGGTGCTCGGGCCGAGTACACGAGTATCTTGGGAGGCTCGGCCCGAGCTTCGAGCACCCGAGCTTTTTAGTACTCGCTCATCACTACTAATAAACCTAAAAAATAAAAATAAATTGAATAAAAATCATGAATGTTGTGTTATAACAGGAAATTCGGTGTAAGAATGAATATCCGGGATGAGAGTTCAGCGAATGAGTTATAGAAATTGTTACAAAAAGGAGTGTGTACGGTTTATGCGTAAATTTTCAGAATGCGTACATGAAAATTATATGTATGTGAGAATGTCCCCCATGCTTTGTAAAAAGTTATTTATGAAAATGTAAATAAAATATATAAAAATGCCTAATTATTTATAATTTATGAGAAAGATATATATGTATGGAAGAATGTTATAAGGTGTCCAAGAACCATAAAGAAAAAGGGTGCATATATAATGTTAGAGGTCTAGAGTTCCACCAGGCTATATCACCCCTAAAGAAATAGAAAGAAGACCTTACTACCTGTGTACCCCAAAAAAAGCTATATTTCTTAGCCAGGATTATGGTGGAGATATGCACAAGTGAAATAAGAATATAAAGTAATACAATAAGATTATAAAACCAATATGTGTGCATTCATGCACCACCCGGTACGCTACCCTTGCCAAATTGTTCACTCTAGATCCCCACACGATCCATGAAGCCGTTCCCCCGGTCACACCGCCTGCTGCCGGTTCCCACTCATCCCTGGGGGAGTTAGGCGAGTGGTATCGAGAGCTACATGTCGGCACTGATGATACCCCCATACACCACAAGGAAGGGGTATACCGGGTGGTACAGGAGTATGAGCGGGTTTTTAGCAAGCACCCTCTAGATTTTGGGCAGATTAAAGGGGTTCAACACCACATCCCTACCGGTACACACTCCCCTATTAAAGAGAGATACAGGCCTATTCCCCCTGCGCACTACCAATGCGCCAAAGACATGTTGAGGAACATGAAGGAGGCAGAGGTTATTAGGGACAGCTGTAGTCCCTGGGCCGCTCCGTTGGTGCTGGTTAAGAAGAAGGATGGCACCATGCGGATGTGTGTGGATTACCGGAAGATTAACCAGATAACGCATAAGGATGCTTACCCTCTGCCCCGCATCAAAGAGTCCCTGGCCTCGCTGAGAACCGCTAACTACTTCTCCACCCTTGACCTCACCAGCGGGTACTGGCAGGTGGCCGTGGCACCGGAAGACCGAGAGAAGACTGCCTATGGGACCGTTTTGCTGTACTTGGATGATGTGATTGTGTACTCACAGACGTATGAAGCCCACCTGGAGCACCTAGCCGAGGTGTTCGCGTCCCTTGCCAAGTATGGGATGAAGTTGAAGCCCTCAAAGTGTCATCTGCTGAAACCCAGAGTGCAGTACCTAGGACATGTGGTTGGTGCGGAAGGTGTCGCCCCCAACCCCGAGAAGATCACCGCCATCCAAGACTGGCCGAGACCGACCACAGTGAGGGAAGTGAGGCAGTTTCTGGGCCTGGTGGGATATTACCGTCGCTTCATTAAGGGGTACACAAAGATGGCTGCCCCCATGCAAGACCTCCTCGTAGGACAGACCAAGGGTGGTAGATCCCTAGTAGCCCCATTGGTGTGGGAAGAAAAGCATGAGGAATCCTTCCGCCAGCTGAGAACAGCCCTGACCGGAGAGGAAATCCTAGCGTACCCTGACTACAGCCGCCCATTCATCCTCTACACCGACGCCAGCAATGTGGGCTTGGGGGCTGTTCTATCCCAGGTCCAAGACAGAAGGGAAAAGGTAATAGCTTATGCTAGCCGAAAACTCCGACCGACTGAGAGGAACCCTGAGAACTACATCTCCTTCAAGCTTGAGCTCTTGGCACTGGTGTGGGCTATCACCGAGCGTTTCCGCCATTACCTGGCAGCAGCCAAGTTCACCGCGTACACAGACAATAACCTGCTGACCCATCTAGATACGGCCAAGCTGGGCGCGTTGGAGCAGCGGTGGGTGACCAGGTTAGCCAACTACGATTTCACCATCAAGTACCGGGCCGGCCGTACCAACGTCAATGCCAATGCACTCTCCCGGATGCCCCACCTGTCGGAAGAGGGGCCAGAGGATGATGACCTCGAAGAGATCGAGTTGCCTGCATTTCACCGGCCATTCACTGAGAAGGTGCACGTCTACCAACAACGGGTGAACCTGGATCCGCTGCCCCGACAGGACTGGCAGGAAGCTCAGGACCAGGCACCTGCTGTCCGCCTGGTCAAGACTCTAGTGGAACAGGGTTCTGCTGGGATAGACCCTGCTGCCCCTGCCGAAGCCCAACGTCTGTGGCAAGAACGGACCCGGCTATACCTACACCAGGGGAAGTTGTATCGCGAGCTGATTAATCCAAAGACTCACGAGAAGATCCGCCAGCTGGTGATTCCCCAGGCTAAAGTGCCCACCGTCCTGCAAGCATACCATGATGGTGCAGTGCACTTCGGGTGGAAGAAGCTAGAGATGTTGTTAAGAGAGCGGTTCTATTGGAGTGGAATGCGGGAATCTGTGGAGGCCTGGTGCCGAGAATGTGGCCCTTGCGCATTGAGAAGGAAGGACGAGGCCAGCCAGAAGGCACCCCTACACCCGATCATTACACACCAACCGCTGGAGCTGGTTGCCCTTGACCATGTAAAGCTCACCCCCAGCCGAAGTGGGTACACCTACGCTCTGACCATCGTAGACCACTACTCGAGGTTCCTGGTGGTTGTCCCAGTTAAGGACTTAACCGGCCGCACCGCTGCTAAGGCTTTCCAGGCTTATTTCTGTTGACCGCATTGGTACCCGGAGAGGGTGCTTACCGACCAGGGTCCGGCCTTTGAAGCAGAGGTATTCCAGGAATTCTGCCAGTTGTACGGCTGCAAGAAAATCCGGACCACGCCTTACCACGCCCAAACCAATGGCATTTGTGAAAAGATGAACCACTTGGTCCTGGGCCTCCTCAAGACGTTACCACTGGAAGAGCGGAACCTGTGGCTGGAGAAGCTACCTGACCTGGTCGATATGTACAACAACATCCCTTCCAGCTCTACGAAATGCACTCCAGCATACCTGATGAGAGCTCGTCCCGGCCGGCTACCAGTGGATCTGGAAATGGGCTTGGAAGCTTCAGAAGCACTCCTGTCGACAGCTGAATGGGACACTCGGCGGAGGACACAGTACCGACAGGTCCAGGAGTATGTTGAAAAGAACTTGTGCCGGAGTCGGGGACAACAGGAGCAGTGCTTCAACAAGAAGGCGCCTGCCGGTTCCTTCCAACCTGGGGATGTAGTGCTGAAGCGGAAAAGAAGGGCCCACAAGCTGGATGATCAATGGGAAAAAACCCCGTATGTAGTCCAGCCCACAGGATGGGAGAATGGGAAGGCCTACCAGATCAGCCGTGACCAGGGGGGGACTTTGGCCACGGTTTCCCGAGACCACCTGAAGAAGTGCCCACCAGCATTGAGAGTAGCGGATGAGGCTCCAGTTCCCAGTCCAGTGGAGAAGGAAAAAGAGGTAATCCACACCATGATGGGTGATTTTCCAGCAGACTGGCCTACACAGAACGGTGCGGTGATCCTTCCAGTGATACTGTTCCCACAACCCGTGGATGAAGAAATGATGGAAACGGTTAACCGCGAGCCAGTGCCCAGGGATGTACCTGTACCCAGCTCCCCTACGCCTCCGCCTGCCCCACATGATAGCAGGGAGGAGGAACTGACTGTTCCCTCTGCCCCACTGCCTGTCACCACTGACACCGGACCCCGAAGGTCCACTCGCTCCAACCTAGGTAGACCCCCACTTAGGTACAGGGAAACTACTCTTTAAAAGGGGGGGGCTTTATGTGTTGAGTGTACCAGTTTGAAAGTTTTAAATGATAAGTAAAGATGATCAACCTCTATAAATCACTTGTAAGGCTACATCTGGAATATGGGAACCAGTTTTGGGCTCCACATTTTAAAAAGGACATTCAGAAGTTAGAGTCAGTTCAAAGGTGGGCAACTAGACTACTACAAGGAATGGAAGGCCTCCCATATGATGACAAGTTGAAAAAGTTATTAAGTGATTATTGGCTGCAATGGGGCTTTCTGGCTGGTGCCAGCCTCTCTTCTTAGCACACAGGAACCACAATCCCTACACCATGCTTCAATGGATTCTCTCATCCCAGCCCAGTAAAACTACATATTTTACACAGTCATAAGCAGCCCATGGGCATTCACCTGCATTCAAACCAATAACAGCTCATAGACCAGACAATCCATCTACCACTGGACCAAAGACAGGAAGTTAAATCCACTGCCTGCGGTAACCAACTTAATCCTATAGGCTACTCACACAACAAACCCAACAGAAAGGAAAAAAACATGGCTTCGATTATCCATCCAATGAAAACGCATAACCATTGTGAGCCATTGGACAATGCAATTGGACACATGGTGACATGGTGCACGGCCCAATGAATCAAGTCTTTACTTCATATTCACGGTTTAAGCCCTTGGGTTCTAATGTGCCCAGAGTACATATCCAGAAAGATTCTCTTTCTTTGAGCTAAACACAAGTCAACAATACATTGTAAGCAGATTCTATTACCAGTCCCACACCATTTTGTGACGCATAATCACACAGTGATCCAATTAAGATTCCAAGTCATCGAACATGTCCAAGCCATACGTAGAGGAGGCAATAGAATTAGGAAGCTCAAAGAAAGGGAATCTTTCTGGATATATACTCTGGGCACATTGGAACCCAAAGGCTTAAACCATGAATATGAAGTACAGACTTGATTCATTGGGCCATGCATGGAC